>NW_020664585.1:8237424-8377848 GCF_002925995.2 Terrapene triunguis
TGCATTGTAAGGGGCCCCGCCCGGACATATGTTCGGAGGGGGCCACCGTTTGGAGCGGGCCACGTTCTTTGTTGCTACGGCCCTGGGCTTGATTGTGCCCATTCCACATGCAGTTGCACAAGACAGGTAGAGTGGAAAGACACAAGGAGCCTTCCACATTTTGCACAAGAGTTAGGCGCAATCTTATGCCCCTGATCCTGCAAAAATTTATGCACATGCTTAAGAATGTGCACTATGAACAGTCCATTGTAACATCAATGGATGTGGACATCAACGGACTACTGACAGTGCATAAAGTTAAGCACCCGCAAAAGGATTTTCAGAGTCAGTCTTTGTGTTCCCCTAAGCACAAAGACTATTGGAATCTAGATCTGTTGCCCACGCTAGTCCCCCTAACTGAGCCCCCATGTATAATAAATGGTATAAGACGAAGTCTCCAGTAATTCACACCATTTTTGTGTCAGTAGACATTGTGGCTCAGATAAATTAGATAAATCTTTAGGAGGACACATGGATATATTCGCATTTAAACCATCACTAAATTTGGTCAAAAGAAAGAAAAACAGATGTCTCCAGTTCTTGCAGTAATAGAAAACATGCTGATTAGTTTAACTGAAACATATAAGGTGCTTCTAACCTGCTTTCAGGCTGGAAGGATGGCATTTTGGAGGGTTTCAACAAGCTATATATAAAGGAGGAGGCAACATTTTGCCCCCTAACCTATGACTAATGCTAAAGCTAAGTGCTATGTAGTGAAGTAAAGATGCACTGTCATTTGGCCAGCACAGAAAGAAAGAGTATTGATTCTTCATTGCACCTAGTCAGGGGAATGCTTTAAACTCTCAGCATTCTGCCTTGAAGATACATAACTGGTTTCCATTAGCTTGCTGGAAAGGACTAGAGACGCCCATAGGAACCTGCAGGCACAAAATTTATGATCAGGCTGGAAATTATAATCTCAGCTCACATCTTTTTACTGGGTTCATTTTAAGAGCCTTTGAAGAACTTGGCAACCATGGAGGAGTTGGTGGCAATGTTGTAAAATATGTGGTGGCAGCCTCTTGAAAGAGTCTGCTTCAATCTTTGGGAAAGAAGAATGTTAGATTCCATTTACTGTACAACCAGCTACCAACACTAAAACCTTGTGACGGATAGGGTGGCGATGGGGAGAGATTAGAAATTGATATTTTTAGATCCTGGGAGTAATTTTGCATTATTGAATATCAAAGATGGATGTACCCAGGCAACTGGCAGTGGTTAGGGTCTCAGATTCTAATTATCCGCAGGTGCTATGAAAATGCTATTTATCATGGACTCAATTTCTTTCCCACGGGCCATAGAAAAGCTGTGAGATAATAGCAAGTCATCCAATGGCGAGGACACCAGACTGGGTCTCAGGAGAGCGGAGATCTCTCTTCTTGGCTCTGCCACTGACCTGTCGTGTGACCTTCAGCAAGTCACTTCTTTCCTCGGGGCCTCCATTTTCTACCTCCCACCTTTTGTCTGTCTGGTCTATTTAGATTGTCAGCTCTTTAGGGGCAGGGGTTGTCGCTTACGCTTTGCACCTGCAGCACCTAGAATAACAGTATCCTGATTGAGGCCTCTAGCCACTACAATAATACAAGCAATTTGTTATCATCACAACGACGGGCATTACTGCCCCGAGCCAGTTTTGAACAAATGTCCTTCCAGCGACAAGTCTCTCCATTATAGAATGACTGGGTGAAATTCAATGGCCTGCGTTATGCAGGTCAGGCTAGCAGGATCGGGCCTTCAGAGGTTTAAAATCTGCTGTGACAATTGGTCTATACAACTTTTGCCTACTTAGAAATTAACCATGAAAAATAGGTCAAGTTGTTGTCAATAATGAATGTTATATTTAGGTACAAGCAAATCAGACAGAGATTAAATTAATCCAAACAAAAAAGGCCACGTTGGTATAATCCAAGGACTATGTTGAAATCACGCCTAGTGAAAACAGAAGATGTGGAACCGGAAATTCATGAATGAAAATGGGTGTATTGGAAATTAGGCCTAATTGATGGACAAAATAACGAGGGGCTGGGCTATCCCACTCACCACTCCTTTTGGGGGTCCTTGGAGAAAGAGACTTTGGGAAGAGAACACAGAAAGAACAGATGGAGGGGATTATAGCGAGCGTCACCATTGTGGCCGCCACCCTCACTGTTTCCTGGGCCCCGTCTTTGTCACCCTGATCCTGAGACATCCTGACCAGCACGGGCCAAGAGAGGGACCCACATATCATCATCTCTATTGGCTCCAGCTGAATCCCAAACAACACCTGGGATGAAATGGGATCAGACTTTAACAGCCACCACAACGGCTCCAGCCCATCTCCACTCCCTTATCCTGTAGCTAGAACAACCGTTATTACCATCTTTGATACCATCCAAGAGACCGCCAAACAAGGGATTTTTCCTTCTAAAATCTCTCTTCATCTAAAGGGAAAGGGAACAAGAACTGTTGTGAAAATGAAACCTTTACGTAATACTTTACATTTCAAATGCTTTAACTGTTTTTCCTTCTTCTTTGTATCTTTAATACTAGGTACATATGAATTTTAATGGCGTGTTTGCCTTGGCACTAAGCAGGCTGAGGCCTCTGTATACCAAACCCTGAACCTTTTTATAACACTGTGCAATACGGGACAATGACTGGGTTACGTTAACACCCATTTATGCCATCTAAATTAACCCGACAGATCCCAACACAAATCCGTTACTTGCATCACCTGCCGGTCACACAACTGGATCTGAGCTAATGTGAACTGATGTTATTTTTGAAGTCCCATTTCAAAAGTGCCTTATGCTCCTAAGTGCCTAGGTCACTTCTGAAAATCAGATTTGGGCTCATAAGTCACTCAGAGTTACTTGAAAATTTGATGCTAAATGTGGAATACATTTCTGTTTTAAATAAAATGCAGTTTGGACAGGTTTGTGCCCATTAGAGCCTAGGGCAGCATTTCACAAATGTGGCCACCAGGGGCTTTTCTTGCAGCCAGAGCCTCCTGGGCAGTTATGGGGTCAGGGGGCGGCTAGTGCGGTGGCAAAGCATTCACCCCTTCCCCAGGGCCACCAGTAGGGGTTTGGCCCTGCCCCCCTCTGGAGCCACAAACACCAGAGGAGCAGGCAGCCAGTGTGAGTTCCCCCCTTTCCCAGGGGCAGCAGGGCTCAGGTTTCCAGCTTCAGCCCTGGGGTGTTGGGTGGCTGGCTCCGGCCATGGGGCTTTGGGTTCCGGCTGCAGGGCTTGGGGCTCCAGGCCCCGGTCCGGGGCTCAACACCCCCACATGGCTGATGGCCTCTGCTGCCTTCCCCAGCCCTCCCTTGCCCCTAGCCCCCACTGCCTCCCTACCCACTTCTCCATTCAGAGCTTAATTTGTCCCCCAGCTTGCCAGGGCTGAGTAAGTCTGCTGTGAAAAGCGATATTAACAAACCTACAAACACACCTCTACCCAGCTATAACACGACCCGATATAACATGAATTCGGATATAACGCGGTAAAGCAGCGCTCTGCGGGGCGGGGCTGCACACTCCGGCGGATCAAAGCAAGTTCGATATAACGCGATTTCACCTATAATGCAGTAAGATTTTTTGGCTCCCGAGGACAGCGTTATATTGGGGTAGCGGTGTATCAGTTTTCACAGGAGCAGACTTACTAGCTAGCAAGTCTAAATAAAAAAAACAGCAACCAAAAAAAAAAAAAAAAAAAGAATGGGCAAAGCACCTTATTTTGTTTCTGTTTAGATCCAGTAAAGAATAGAGACAACTGTACATTACTTTTATTATTGAGTCTGAAAAAACCCCTACATAACTAAATTACCATGATTTGGACATGGATATGTGCTTATATATTTGTTCTTCCCGAAGTTAATTAAGTATTTTAGGAAACATTGTCAGAGTGGCCACCAGCAAGAGTTGGTGGCCGCACTCTAAGGCCACCAAAAATTTTCTTGTGAGAACCCCTGGCCTAGGGATGGATAAGAGGCTCTCCCCAAGCCGGTGGGTTCTAGAAGAAAAGAAAATTGACATATGCTGGCTAAGCCTTCTTCACAGCAAACCGGCTTTATGCGCAGCTGTTCAGCAGAGGGCAGAATTCTCCTTCTGCAGAACACAGTCAAGCCACTCCACAAGTGCTCATTCTAGCCAACCACTCCCAGGGACTGGCTGGGGAATCTGGGTAGTCAAGGATCTGTTTGTCCCACCACCTCAGCCAATCCCCGTTGTGCTCCCGACTGCCTTTATTATGCTATTATGGCTGGAACCTCTGAGAGCTCAGTTCTACAGAGTAACTCTCCCTTCCCTGCCCCTTGAAGGTTCTCCAGGCATCCCACATGCTCTGTCCTTGCTTCCGTCCCACGCAGCAGGAGGTGTGTGTGTCGGGGGGGAATGCAGGCACAGAACCATGGCATGTGTAGTATTTTTGAACTATAGGAGATAGAGTTTTTCCATATGGGTGTTGTGGTTTGGCATATGCAAAATCCACAGATTAGTAACAGATGGGAAAAGATGCAAAACCCCCATTGATCTCCAAGGGCTTGAGACGTAACTGATTTCTAAAAGACAGACGGAATGCAGATAGTGACCTTGCGCCAGACTCTGGCCTGCACCCTGGTCCCTATACACAACTCCAGGAGTGACTAGAGACCTCAAAAGAGCTGCAAGGGGCTGGCAGAGAATTCCCCCAATGCAGGAACATTACTACTACGCCCCTCCTGCCCTCCCAAGCCCCAACATATAGTGCATGCCAGGGATGGGAAAGGACAGAGTGGGGGCATTGTCAGGGCACTTAGGGCAATGGAACTTCTGGGCTGCAAGGTGGCCCAGGAAGCAGGGCTGCTCTACATTACACTGCACATTTCTGTCCCTATAGCAGCCCAGAATCCAGGTGGCACACAGGTGACAGAGAGCCACTGCTGTCCCCCTCCTCCAAAGGGGATGCTTCCAGCATCCTATATGACAACAGGTGCCAATTTAGTGTCCCTTAAAGACAGCCGTTTTAAAGAACCAGCTGAGTTTATATCTATAGTTCAGCTCTATAGCATAGTCAAACCACAACCTCTCTGAACATAAGAACACCCTGCAAGAACTAACTAGTTTTGTTATGTTTTCGACTTTCTACAGAACACTTTGGGGGGATATACTACGCCTTTCCCACTTGCAACCAGCAGAAGGCGCTTGCTTTCTTTGTCATGAAGGATCTATGTACAGAGCAACAAGTGAAAAGATTCAAGCCTAACCCACATGTGGGTACCGTAAGTGTTCCATAGAAATAATGATCAGGTAGGTTTGGACCGTTACATTTTCTATTTAACTGCTTTAGTAGTCGCCTTTTAGTCTTTAAAAAGACATTCACGTTGTGTGTATGATCCAGCTAAAGCGCCGCCCATAGTAAACATGCAGGCCAGTTTAGGTTGTCTCCTGGATTAAGGTGTTAATTGGGGCATGCTGGCAGCTGTCTTCCTGTGTATTTGTAACTTAGCAGATGGGCTAGAACAGGGGATTGTTCTTGCTTGGTGGCTCTGTGTAACTCCAAGGAAGGGAGTGGGAGTTAGGCGAGCAGATGTCTAGGGAGTATAAAGGACACAGGACTAAAAGGTATGGGCCAGATATCGGCCTCTGTTAAGGCCCCTTTGTGGTGCTCTGGTGGCATAAAGAAGCCTTAAAGTTGCCCTCAATGGGTGGTAGAGGATTACCCTGGCATGAGCGACAGGCAGTATGACCGGGTGGGAGGGATATGGCCAGATCAAGCTTCATTCTGGTAATTCCTGCCTGGCATAAGTGACAAGAGAGCCTAATGGTCGTTTCCCCCCATTCCAGTCATGCTGAGCAGAGCTTTGGTACAGCTAGGGGGGGACCAGGGCCTCTACACTAAAGCCTAGGCTGAGAGTGGAAGTTTTGCTTCGTTGTTACAGCAGGGAGTGCAGAATTCTGTACCCAGCTCTGCCATTGAGCTGCTGGGTTCTCTCTTAGCCAAATCATTTATTCGACTGCTTTGGGCTAAAATGGGTTTAATGTTATTTCTGTACTTTACAGGGAGCATGTGAGGCTGAAACCTGAATAACACTATTTATGAAGTGCTGTCTGCAATTCTATAGCACCTTTTATCCAAGGATCAAAGTAATCCCTCCCCACCCGCTAGAGGGAGAAAGCACTTTTGCTTTATACCTTGCGTGGGCCTTGAGCACGGATCCAAATATCTGTACTCAAAACAAACACTCACAGATTTTGAATGAATAGAGCTGTTTCTACAGGAGAGCAAATGATGGCCATAATCCTGTAAACATTTACGCATGTAAGTTGTCCCATTGACTTCAGTGGGTCGACGCATGTGTGGAAAGTTCAGCACATGCAGGAGTGTTTGCACTACTTCAGAACCAGACAATACCCTGGTCCTAGCCCTTGGAGAGAGAGAGCAAAGTGCAGGTGCAGGCCTTTTAGACAGTCTGGCTTGTTGGTGATATCACAGTCTCAGGCAGTGGAGCCTTAAAATCCCTAGTTAGGAGGGAGTGGGACATGGGTGTCTGCCCAAGAGAGGGGTGACAGCTGGAAGCCCAAAGTGGGTGACCTTAGAAGACCATGGAGGGGAAATACAGGTGTAGTTGCTCTGAAACTGTGACATATGCTTTTAAATGGCTGGCAAACTGTGGCTGAAGAATGGGACTGTCTGGCAGTCAAGAGATCTAGGTTCTATTCCTGGCTTTGTCACAGGCTTCAGGTGTCTGGGCCAGTCAAGTCATCTCTTTGTGCCTCAGTGTCCCCATCTGTAAAATGGGACTACTACCTCTCTACCATATGGGAGTGTTGTGAGGCTACCTGTGTTAATGCCCGCAAGGCACTCCTCACAGGGAAGATGCTACAGAAGTGTCACACATTTATTTATTGTGGATTGCTTTTTAATTAACATTTTATAAGGTTATTCACCCATCCAAAACAACCATGTCTTTTCCACTCAATGACTTACTTTAGATCAAGGGAAACAACATAACTGGAAAGAACAAAAGTAAAGTCTCCATATGAGAACACAGTGTGCACACATATTGTAACCTGCTGCACCAGCACCGGGGTGCAAAATTGCAGTTGCCCTGTCTAACAGGCAGAGCCATTAAGGATTTAAAGGTGAAGATAAAGCCAGAGCAGTTGCATAGCTAGATATACCACATCCAGTTGCTCCAATAAATAAATCAATGGCTTAGACAGTGACAGCTTGAGATTTTGTAATTAATAATAAGTGTCCTCACAGATAATGAGATGTTGAATGATGTATTGGCGAGATGTGTTGCAATACCCAAAGGACTCCAGGCTTGTGTGGAATAGTTTGTGATTCCCCCCCCCCCCCCCCCGCCCCGCCCCCGTCTCTATGTGGCAGGAGAATTATGGATTTCACTCCTGGTCCACAAAGAAAACCTTGGGCTTAAATGAGCCATAGAGTAGGATGGGTGAAGTTATAATGGCAGCGTATAGAGCTGTGCAGAAAAAACATACAGAAGTCATGGAGAAAGCACTTCTGCCTTGCCTCATAAATGGACCTTGACCGTAGATCTCCCGAGGAATATGTGCAAAAGCAGAACCTTTAAGGAATGAAAAACAGCCCTTCACAGGGTTCACAGTGCTAAGGATGAATCAGAACTAAGACCTGTGGAGACTGCACCCTCCCTCTGGGCTTCCAGATACACCCAGAACGGCCGATAATACTGCAAATACAGCCAGAACTGCAAGATGCTGAGTCCCCTCACATTGACTCCAAATCTACATGGTAACTGGGACCAGTATAGGCCCAAACTCCTTGGTCCTTCATGTACCCACTACCCTCCACGGCTTTCTCAATACCAGAGTCCAGCAAAAGCCAAACCTACAGTCTGTAACCAGGAGGTGTACATTTTCCAGCATTGCATGAGATTTTAGCCCTGCTTTGCCTAGTCAGAGGACAGTGGTAGCAGCAGCTATGCAAGTTTCCCGACACTGCCTCTCCTGTTCAGAATGGCAGCATCTTTGGGAGTAAGAGAATTCAACCTCTACGTCCCTTCAGTCCTTTGCCTCTCTGCTGAGACGACCAGCAAGGATAGAAGCTACCAGCAAGGTCAAGGGACCTACTAACAAGGAAATGGAACGGAGACCATCCACTCAGGCACTCACCATCAATCCAGGTTGGATTTGAACTGGCAACTTCAAATGAAGGACTTTGTATTCTGCTACCAAAGCCCTGCTCCAGCCATGTAACTCTTTCATGAGGCTTTGAAAATGTAGTGTGAATATTCCTTTGAATACGTAAATCTGGATCTGGCCTGCAAATACAAAGTTTTCCAAGTTAATTAAAAAAACCTAATGAGTAGGGAGGCTGAGATTTGATGGCTGTCAAAACAATACGACTAGGTAGTGATTTGTTGGTGACATGTAAAAAACAGGCAGCAAGTCAGCAGTCAGGATACATTTGATTGAAATTAAATCAAAGTGAAAGGCAGTTGACTTTGAACTGGCTCCGAAGGCCAAAGAGAAACAAGTAAGAGCTGATAACGTTCAATGTAAAACAGAGGCAGTGGGAGCAGCAGCATCTTCCTGGCACTGGAAATAGTTGGCATCCAGTTGCAACAACTTTATTCTTAGTTCAGAAAATAAATTCATCTGGAGGGAGAAGGACTGAGGCGGTTTGGAGGATTAAAAGAGAAAATGGATCAGTGCAAGTAACCTGCCTGCTGTTATGGAGTTGAGGTGGAATTGTGCTGATGCTCTGAGACAGCCCATGGGGGGGTGGGGTGGATCTAGACAGGCTTCATGCTATAAGCATCCAAGGTGGTTTGAACGTAGCCCTATTATTATTATTATTATTTGAATTACAGCTGTGCTCATAGGTCCCAGATGAGACTGGTTCCCCACTGTGCTAGGTTCTGCACATACACTGAGCAGGAGAGGGCAGTCCCTGCTCTGTGGGATTTACAATCTGAATAGACAAGATAGTCCTGCTTATTGCTTCAGTGGCAGTCGCCTACCTCCCTCACATGCCTTCAGGAGCCCAGGGGTCCAAATCCTGCCCCCCTGGCACTGGAATCAATCTGGAAGAGTTCCATTAGCTTTGGAAGGAAGGAATGGTATTCAGGGATTAGCTGAACAAATACGTTTGGTTGTTTGGGGCCCAAAGCTCAGCAACCCGGGATCTGCCAAGACACTGGAGAAGCTGATTCCAGGGGAGAGGAGCATCAGCTGAGAACCCTGATACTGGAATATGCAACTCCAGGAATCCAGCAGATCTCATCTGCCACAAGCAGGCACAAGTGGCCAGAGAGGTCTCACATGGCACATCCTCCATATGCACCAGATGAAATAGCATCACCCATAAAGAGACAACACACCTGCTTGCGGGTTTCTCCCCTCCCTTTCCAACAATTACCTTGGAATCCTCAGGCATTGTTGACTGGCTGGATTTCAAGGTGCCTGGTAGCACCTTGGGCCATCAACTCCTCCCCCAGGGTCATTAACCTCCAGAAAATGCCCTGAATCTCGAGTCATTGCTGTCTAATTGCACCCTTGCTCTGCTTTCTCACTCAGGATGGAAGTGCATGGGGGCTTTGCAGAGATTCCTAGACAGTGATACCTGAACCACTCTCTAGACATACTGTGGCTTTGGAGCTGCAGAAGCCTCCGGATAGATGTACTCCTGGATCTCTATGTTCATAGACACACAGGCCCCACCCTGCCTTTCCCTTTTCCTGCTCTCAGTCCCAGCAAGGATGGAGTTGGGCCCCACAGCATACAATGGGTATGTTCCCAATATCCTCTCTCCCCAGCCCTCAGGTCCTGCAGCTGCCAGGGCACTCCAGGGCTGTGGAAGGGGGTAGTGAAGACATCTGATTGGCTCCTAAGCCAATAGCACATATTATCCTGGCAGGTCCTTGGACTCATTTCTTAGACCACCCTGGCTCTCAGCATCTGTGAGTGTAATGTGGGAGTTTTATTTTCACAGTAGTACTTAGCTAGCTGCCAAAGTAATAGAAGCGCTTAAAAATATCAATCAGATCAATGCCAACAACAGCCAGCTCTTCAGCAGATCAGCTGGCTCAAGTCATCTCCCAGTACCCCATTCAATATTCCAATAATCCATACAGATGCTAGGTGGCATTACTCAGCCCAAGTGGCCCTCTATTGATCAGTAAATGGAATGGATCAACTCAACTATGCACATCTCCATGGAGCCAACAGCTAACTGGGAAGGGATAACAATACTCCAAGGTCCAAATCCTGAGTGTTATGATTTCTGTTACAGTAGTGCCTAGAGGCCAGAGCCCCACTATGCAAGGTGCTGTACAAACATGTCACAAAGAGACATTCCCTGCCCCAAAGAGTTCACAAGCTAAGTTTAAGATGTGCCACCATATCCTGTTGAAGTAGATGGCAAAATTCCCATTGGCTTCAGTGAAGTTGCAATTTGGCCCCAAATGCAGTGTCTAAGGACTGTTGGCATCTTAGTTCCGCTCACCCACAAACAGAAGACACTCAGCTCAGCCTGCATGTCTTAGGAAGCTGTCCAGAAAGAATCAAATCCCAGAGGATCCCACCATCCTCATCCCCACTGGCTAAGGAATTCTGAAACTGACAAAAGGGCAGGAATGTTTATATGTAGTGGGATGTCCCATAAAGCACAAGAGAAGGTTCAACATGAGCGGAACTCTGTGCTGTCCTAATTACAGGAAAAGCTCAGCTATTCCGGTGAATGATCATGGCATGTGGCATGCAATTTCATTAAAATATGCTAGTTAAAAGCTTTCATCCTTTTGGCATTTTCTTGGCACAGACGTTAAATTATCACACAAACTTTGGTGTTGAATATTAAATGCTGTTACATTTTTGACACGTTAAATATATTAACATAAATAAGATTAAAAGACCATGTCCAAGTGTAAACAACCCCCTCACTCATTAGCAAGGGTAGAAACCAGGACCTTTAGTACCAAAAGCACAGGCCTCTATTAACTTAATTAGCTCCATTTGGTGGTAGCAGTAGTAGGCTCATATCCTCTACATAGGCCAGCCAGGGGAGAGGGAGAACCACCGCCCTTTGCTGGTGGGTTACACACACTCCCTGTCAGAGACGGCTCATTTCAAGAGTATGAGGTCAACAAGAGTTCAAATACTCAAATGGGTCACAAGTTTATCATGACTCTCCCACCATGGGCCATGCTGGGATTTGAACCCTGTGGAGCTCAGATACTTGTGATAAGCCACTCCTAAGAGTAGGCATGAATAATACACTGCCTGTTCTACGTAGGGGATAAAGAGCCAACTACTGCTACCAGCTAATGAAGTTGCTCTTTTGGGTCCAATGGAAGAGGCACTCACAGAGACCATTTTTGTAATGAGACATATAATGTGCACTTGTGCCCTCAACTACCCGAGCGTAACTAAGGGTAGGATTTGTCCCAAAGCGTCATCTTGTCTCAGTTAGGAAGTAATACCGCTCAGAATTCTGAACAGGAATTTGGGTGTGTCTGTATTGGAAGAGTGAAAAATAATACATGGTGCTTTGGGATAAACTAGTGCCAAAAATTAGGTGTGTGTGTGTTAAATATATACCATCTGAGTAGCCACTACCAACCATGGGATGCCTCCCACTTCTTCACATTGGTATCTCAAAGAACATTTATTATGTGTCAATGGAAATACTCCTTATGAGAAAAACTCTCCAGCCCATCAATAATGCCTGGCTATGCTTAATTCATCTAAAATGCACAGAATAAAACATTCATTCATGCTTGGGAGCGCTCTTTTGACCACTGGCAGCTCAAGCTACACTAGCTAAAATACCTGAGATCCAGTCCAACAAGCTTTCTTTCCAAGTTTGCCGGCCACAATGAAACCACAGAGATGACTGTACAGAAAGGTCTGAGGCTCCCAAAGTCTAGAATCACTGGAATTCGCAGTGTTTGGATTTGATCCTAAAACAATGAAACCCATGTGAGAAAGACATTTGGATTTGTCTCTTCTGTGTCATTTTGAACAGTTTCTGGTTTACTCCCCATCAGCTCTGTGCCATCCAGTTATACAAATCAAGGCAGAAAAGTAAGTTGCAGAGTGTACGCTGCTCTCATAGACCATAGGAATAAGTATTCTATAGTGGTGGGATTTTTTTAAAGGGGAAAGAGAAGAAAAAAAAAAAAAAAAAAAGGAAGAATCATGAATGGTTTGAGGAATACAAGAATTTAACAACGTTGGGTGAAATCTTGGTCCCATTGATGTCAATGGGAGTTTTGTCACTGATTTCAGTGGGCCCAGGAGTTCATCTGATGCATTCAGAAGCAAGTGTTACTTTGCAGAAGCATCAAGCACCTAACAACACACATTATACTCTCAAGAGTAAGGTGTGGCTAGGCACTGGACTGACATTCAGAAGAACTGGGTTCAGTTCCCAGCTCTGCTACAGACTCCCTACGTAGCCTGCTGTTCTGTGTTTGTACTGCCCCTAGCACAATAGGGTCCTGCTCCATGACTGGGGCTCCTAGGTCCTACAATAATACAACTAAACACCACATCATCTCTTTTGGGCCTCAGTTCCAAATGCGGAGAATACGCCTTTCTTTCTCTCATCCATTGTCTGTCTTGTCTATTGATAATGTCAGCTCTCCAGAGAAGGGACCATCTCTTACTCTCTTACCTGGCGCAGTAGAGGTATTAATAATAGCGATAAGATGCACACAAGGAAAACCAGTGAAAAACACTGAGGAGCAATGCAAAAATCCCAAACTCTGCTGACAAATGCAGAACAGCTAAGCAATCCAAAGTATATTATATACTCCTAGCACAGCAGTAATGGTGGTGTCTTGACTACGGAGGCCATCAGGTGTAAGAGAATGGAAATGGGATTGTTCCCTCTTGCTCCAGGTCTGAATGTGACCCTCCTGTAAGTTTCAGGAGTAACCAAAGTAAAAGAAGAGTCCGCAGCCTCCATTAAAAATGCTGATCTCCAGTAACATACCAGTACAAGACTGCATTTAAATCTTTTCTAATTAACTTGCTAATCAAGCCCTTTTTTAATATGTCCTATGATTCTTCTCAGTCTCCTGTGAGGATGGGGAGGCTTAGACATTTAATATAATTCTGTGGTTGAACTGAAACGTTAGGAAGCTTTCAGGCTATATTTTACTAGAACCAGATGAATTTCTAAGCTTGAAATACAGCATACAGAATGCTGATTAACTTTGATCTGGTGGCCATCTGTTACTGTGCTTGCAGTATGAGTAGCTCCATGAAATACTAGAAGCAAAGGGTTATTCTAACTACACACAAGATAGAGTAAATGAAGAAAGCCCCGTGGTTGAAGCACTGTTGCAAACTGTCTCTCTTCAGCATGTTTGGAAGATAAATCTTGGCTCCCAGAGGGAGCCCGCTTACTCCGATGTACCCACTGGGAGCCCTCGTACTCTGATGTACCCAGCCTCCGGTTTTTATTTGGATTACCAGAAAATGAAACATCAATCCATACATTTTATTCTAACTGCCTTTTGTGAAATTTCCCATCCAAAAGACTTGATTTCTGCTCATGTTAGAAGTTACAGTATTGGAAATAGGCCAGATCCTTAGCTGGTGTTGGTCAGCAAAGCTCAGCCCAATGTAGGACACTGGTTCAAATCCAGCTTGGGTTGGTAGTAACAAAGTTGTTACTATCTGAGGATTCTGGTGTTATGAAACTGTTTATTATTTGTATTGAGGAAATGCCTAGGGCCCCAGCCCTGGACCTGGACCCCATTGTGCTAGGCTCTGTACAAACACGGGGGGGAAGAGACAGTCCCTCACCCAACTTCTTGTCTACACAGGGATAATTACACCTCTAGAGTAATACCAGTAAAGCTCCCCATGTGGGCACTCTTCTTGCACAATAAGAATGCCTTTTTCTGGTTTAGCGTATCTCACTACAAAGTAACTGGAGAAAGGGACTAATTCCAGAATGAGTGTCTACATGGGGAATTATACCATAATCAGTAGAACTACAGTGGTACAATTACACTGGTATAGTTATGCCGCAAATTTCTCCTTGTTGACAAACCCTAAGACAAGAGAAAACAGGTAGATACAAACAAAACAGCTGTGGGAGGCACAAGGTAACAAAGATCCAATATTGTGAGTACTATGAAGTAGGGAACAGGAAGCTATGGTGGTCTTGGTCCAGTTTCCAGTGGACAAGTCTCCATATCTCAAAACAGACCGCCACAGTTGGTGGTAAGTGGCAGTCCCAGTGAATGGGCCATTGAGACAGAATTCCCCTCCCGCACCAGAGATGGTGTGCAGGGTGCTGTAAGTGGAGGCAGAGGCATTCTGGTGGGGCATCATGGGGAAGCATGGCCTCCCTCCGCCCATCCTGTGTGCTTGTATCTGTGGATTAAATAGAAAGCTGTGGGGCTGTTCCCATGAACACAAAGAGATATCACGGTGTGTGGGTTCCATCCTGCTGTGGAAGCGCGCCGCTGTCCATGGCAATGAGGAATGTGTACGGTGTGGGCAGGAAGCTGACAAACTTGCTTGTGGTGAGGTTGGGGGCTGGCAAAGACTCCCTTTACCCACCTTCATAGCAGGGCAAAGGAAGCACTCGGAACAGGACGAAAACTCGGCTTCTTGAAACAGTTGCTGGTTCACCTTCCTGTCCTGAACTAAGATGTTTCCCAACAAAAATGGCAAAGCTCAACAGCCAGTTAGAGGCTTTCTGATATCAAGGGACAGAGATGATGGATGCCCGACCTTTGCTTGCTGTCCATAATGGAAATAAGTGGGGAAAGGAGCTTAGGGAGGGAAGAATGGCATGATCGATGGTGTTATGGTATCAATGCCCTCATCTCAGAAAGAACCACGAGGACAGCTGAAGATATCGGCAGAGTGACTGAATAGGTCGGAAGAGACGGTAGCAGGAAAGGCAGAAAAGTCTCACTTATGAATATAGAAAACAAGAGTGTTTGTGAGGGCTGATAATGGAAATGGTTTCCGACATGCAAAGGCCTGGAGAGGACGCCGACACATAGCGAAAAGGCTTCTGTTTCCACCTCCCACCCCCACATTCCTTGCCATCAGATACTCCGACCTACACATGAGGAGCCATGGGGATGGCAGCACGAACGCAGTTTCACTTTGTAATTCACCAGCATGGGCCAGCTCCCCGCGGGGGCTGAGCTCTTTGCAATGAAAAAATCTCTGTTCTTCTTTAAAGGGGACGTTCACATGTCAACAAGCCAATTGGAGTTCCAAAGGAGGGGGTCAGAGGCCGGCCTGAGGGCCCATTGTGAGGCATGGGCCAGCCACACAAGCAAGCTAGCCCAGCGGCAGCTGCGGCAAGAATCTTGGAGTTTTCGTGGTGTGACCAAGATTTTTGGCAATGCCTTGGGTGAGGGTGAAGCTCTTTGCTGCTCAGGGAGCTTTGTGTTTCATACTCTCCCTGCTGTTTGGTCTCCCAGTGAAAGAGTGAGGCCTGGAATGATGGCTGCTGCTACGAGGGAGGAAGGAATCCCATAAGGTCCTAGGAGGGGTGGTGAACACAGCTCAGCTTGATGGGGTAAGTAGGTACATTCAGAATTCCATTAGCATTATTATTGCCATCCAAGAGGCCACTAGGCTTATTCCCCTGGCTGGGGCTAATGCTAAGATAAATAGTAGGTGGGCTCAGCTATTTCTGAAGCTTAGTGGGGATGCTGTATATACAGCACCTGTGTGAATTCAGCTGGCTTTGATCAAACTCACATTAGCATTCAAAATCTCAGGCTCAGGCAAGAAAATCCCATAATTAGGCTCCTTTATACATCAGATAACCCTAGGAAGAAAACACATTGTTTATACGTCACTCGGCTTAATCCACAATTTTTTACATGGCCATATGCTTTGTGCTTTTTCCTGTTAACTTTAAAGAGGTACTTGTTTCCCCTGATAATTCTTTCCTATCAGGTGCAGACATGGATCTCTGAACATGATAGCAGTTGGGTGAAATTCAAACCCATTTTTAAGTGTCATTCTGAGAGAGGTTGGTGGGTGTGACAGACACCTTTCATTCAGGAAGCAGTTAAGCTCCTTTTTGGAGTAAGATAGCTGAAACAATAGGAGCCACCATCCAAAACACAAGTCGCGTGCAAGGCTGGTCAGAAACTGAGCTACGTGAAGGGGTTTCACTGGGCATGTTTGATGGCAGTGCGTATGTCAGAAAGGAAGCACCGGAAGCAGCCAGAGAACCAGCAGAAAGTAGCATAAAAAAATAATAAAGCCAAGGAGACAGCCAAGAAGCACTTAAAGTGTGGCCCTGAGAGAAAGCTAGGAGAGAGAACTTTTTGGGCAGAGTTGCGGATGGAAGGAGGCGTGGAACTGTGAGCAAAGAAATTGCTCTTGTTTGATTCCTACTGTGTTTAGGGTAACAAGATTGTGTGTCCATTCTCTGCAAATAAACAGGATTGCATCAAAGAGATACCTGACCACTTCATTAATTTCTCCTCCTAACAGAAACAATCTGCACTATGAGCCAACCACACAAGTCATAAAGAGGTAACTATATATTCCATTATAGAAGGAGCATTCCACAAAGCAGCCTCCTGTTATCATAAAAGACTGAAGACTGGCTGTGGTTGATCCAGATGGTTCAACTAAAATTAAGATAGTAAAGTGCAATGATTTGTGGTTTGCATCTCTGAGATGTTTAATCCTTCGTTAAACTTGCAGTTGGAGAGAGGAACGAGGGAAATCCACCTCTGCTGCTGCTCGACTTAAAACAATGGCAAAATTTCAAAGTAACCTGCAGAAAGTAAGTAATGCTGCTGACAAACTGAGCTAGTAGAGGAGACATGCAAGTGACAGGGCATAAAAATAAAGGGAAGGGATTTTTGTTGTTGTGTGTAGGGGTGTGTGTGTGCGCACGTGCGATGGTTAAATTTCAGGTTTCTTCTCTCCATTGTCCAGTCTCATATTAGCCCCTGACCCTGTAACGATGCACCTGAATGAACCCTGTGCCTGTGCAGACTCCCGTCAGTGGGATGTCATACAGAGGTCCATGCTTGTGGACATGCTGTAGGGTCAGGGCTATAGGGAGGAAACGCTGGGCCCTGTCTTTGGAGTCAGGAGGAGTTCCACGGGCAGAGGGCTTGCAGGGAGGGAAGATGTAAGGCAATCCTACGCTCTTTGGAAAATCCCGCCCCAATTGTGGTTGTCGAGCACTTGAAACTCTGGCCCAGAGCTCTATTGAAAATCTGGTCCTGAGAGTACAAGGAAATTTACTGGGATTTGGTGTGATGGGAGGCCAAGCGAAGGAACCTTATTAAAGACTTGTAGTGTGGGAGGGTTGGGAGCCGCGAGGAAAAGCCAACCACAGCACCGAAGGAGGAAGTGAAATGGAAGCGATTGCACACGATCTATCTGTTGAGAAGAATCTTGGTCTGTTCAGCTTTTCTTTCCTCCCCCTCCTCCCCATTGGAGATATTTCCTGTGCAGACAGTCTCTATAGACATTTCCTGAGAAGGTTGCTCAGCCAAAGTCACATGCTTTTTTTTGGTTTAAGACATACTTTGTAAAGTTAAAGGAGGGGAGGGAGGAATAGATGATACTGAGGCAACATCATCTGCTCAGACACAAAGTAAGCAAGTTACCAGCCAAATATAATAGGCTTTACATCAAATCCACACACTCTTTTAGAACGTGCAACGGCAAAGCATCATCTTGCCGGCTTGGAGCCTGTTTCACTCACGCATTCTACGGCTTCATTACCTTGAGCTTTGCAAAGTGCTGTTTTTCTCAGGACACAGGGCAAAATCCAGATCAAGCAGACACCCCATGGAAGTTTCTGGGCTTGCTGCATCAGTTATGAATGTAAAAAACTGCTTGAGCTCCAGCACCTCTTTCATTACAAATTAAGCACTGGGCAACTCAAACACAGAGAGCACCCAGCAAGCATGTGGGTCATAGAATTCCTCTCCACAGCACGCAGGGGCTGATTCTGCAAGGGGTCAAACCATTTCTGCAAGGTGCTAAATGCCCTCAACTCCTGCTCTCAGCACTGTGCCAGTGGCTGGGCCAGATCCATAGCCGTCCTCCCCTCCCCAGTGACGGTGTAACCAACGCCCAATAATTGTGGTTTCCCTGACTTTTGGCAAGTCTCAACATGGAGCTCACCATGAATTCACAGCCACCTCCCAAGCTCCCACTATGGACCCCTCATGTACAGGACATTCTGCAGAATAAAGGTAATAAGGAGAGATAACAGCGATGCAGTTAGTCACAGGCATGGTGCCACAGCAAAAGCCGAGGGAGCGGTAAATGTTCGCGCAATGAGGAAAATCCAGTCATCGATATGGTGCTATATCTCAGATGGTGGTGAAGTTATGCTAAGTGCTTTGGTAGTCTATTCCGCTCAGTGGGACAGTCTCTGATCTCAGTTACTCTGGGAGGGACACATCCAGAATAACTTAATCTTGCGGTGATCCTGACAGGAAAGAAAAGCAAGTTGCATCTTTGTTAATTCTCCTCCCCCCCAAATCAGGATTTGGTGAACAAAAGAACTTGCAGACGTTGCTTGTAAAAGCACTGAGCTGAATGGCACCTGTGCCAGGGATCATTTTACACACTGTACAAACACAGGATCTGCGCTGATGCTGGTAGGGAGATGGGACGTGTCTGGGGCTGACCTGTTCTGGAAGAGGAGGAGGAGGAAAGCAACTGGAAGATGGGGAAAATGTGTTTGAATCTGAATGCTGAGGGAAAAGGTGAAAGGAACATCAGAGACAGCCATGACACAGGAAGTTCTAGACCCATTATAGACTATCAGTACTTTTGATGGATTTTCAAGCCTGATAAAGACATATCAGGGCTCTCAGTCACTCTGCCCTGAATGAATGCAAAGTGAATCCAAAACACCAACCTGGCTAATAAAACACTTAATAGCTAAGGAAAGCTAATCAGAATAGCTAAGGAAAGCTAATCTCAAGGCTGATTGGTCAACGTGTCAAAGGAAGGACTAAGTCTACACCTCACAGACAGGAAACCTAGTGCCTGTGTTTTCTTGGGGTGTGAATAACAATGTTAGACCTCAGTGGGTCATAGATTCACCATCGGAGAGCACCTCCTCACGGTGAGACCTGGCATTGCAGCCCATCTGCCTCACCCTCCTCCTCTTGACTTTGGTGGTCTGTGGAGTCACTTGTCCTTCCAGGCAGATCACCCTAAGAGTCCCACTCTTCCAGGGTAACGAAGTTCCGACTCAAAGGAAAAAAAACGTTCCCACCCTTCCCAGGCTCAATCTTCAACAGACTCTTCGCTCCTCCCCAGGCTGTGCAGAATTCTTCCTCGCTCTATCACAGAGTGAGGCCTCCCAGGGCCATCTCCCTGAAGGCCCAGCTCTTCCCGAGCTGCTGACCCGCAGGGCTTCTTCCCTGGAGTCTCTCCTCTCCCAGAGCTGCTCTAGGAGTCCTCTTCTCCCCAGCTGCCCTCTCCCTTCAGGGTACAGGCACTTTCCTGCAGGCCCCTCTGTGGTTGCTTTCAGAGCAAGCTCCCAACTACCTCCCTCCTGGGCCTACTCTCCCTATTATCCTCAGTCTTAGCATTATAGGAAACCCCTGGTCTAGTTCTCCCCAGCTGGGTCTAATCCTTAATTACTGGTCTCCCTCCAGGTGCCACAGAAAATGCTAATTGGGCTCTCTGGCTCCCCTAAGCCCTGTTTACACAGTCCAGCACAGTGAGGCTGTGCGAGGGAATGTGAGAGGGGCCAGACTGTAAAAGAGGGCGTTGTGCTGCCTCTAAATAGGTTGATGGGAGTGGGGGAGTTTGCAGGTGAGATGGGAAAGAGCCGAGGCACCTGGGACTATATGGAGCCTGTGACCCAAAACTTAAGCCCTGTATGGAATGTGAGGCTAGCAGCCTCTATCCCAGCCCACTCTATACTAGTATGCACATTTGTTTCTGCTGATACAGAAAGAATATTTCCATTTTGCCTTTGCAGCTTATTTCAAGCAACTCCGCTTTCCACTTCCAACAAGTGTTTTAAGCACTAAGGGGCAGATGCTCAGCGGGTGTAAAATGAAGGCAGTGGAGCTATGGCAGTTTACAACAGCTGAGGCTCCGCCCTTAAGTAAACATTTTAAACTTTCCACCAGCTGGGCTAAAATAAGCTGTGGTACGAAACATTAAAAGCCAAGAAAGAGCCACAGAGACTGAGAAATGAAATGAGACCCCGTCTCGCTGACATGTACTTTTTTCTTCTTTCTATTTCTGGAATTTAAAATTTCCCCCACAAAGCATTACAGGAACAGGGGGTCCAGTTTTGGGTCCACATTTCCAAAAGGATGTTGAGAAATTGGAAAGGATTTGGAAAAGAGCAACTAGATTTGGAAAAGAGATGCAAGAATGATTCGAGATATGGAAACCTGCCTTATAGTGAGAGGCATAGAGAACCTATTTAGTTTATTGAAGAAATGATTAAGAGGTGACTTGATCATGGTCTACAAATACCTACTTGGAAGAGATTTCTGATAACGGACAGCTATTGGCAGAAAACGGCAAACAAGATCGAATGATTGGAAGCTGAAACTAGATAAATTCTGATTAGACACAAGGTGAAAATTTTTAACAGTGAGAGTATTTAACCATTAGAACAGCTTATTCAGGGAGGTGGTGGATTCTCCATTACTTGTAGTCTTTTAAAATCAAGACTTGCTACCTTTCTAAAAGAAATGCTACAGCTCCGACAGACGTTATGGGCTTGATGCCGAGTTTACTGGGTGAGGTTCTGTGTCAGGCAGGAGATCACACTAGATAACAACGGTCTTTTCAGGCCTTCAAATTTATAAATCTGTGAATCTAGGAAGAGTCAGAAATCCTATTTCAGGATGACACAAAGTGTTAATTCAGAAGGCACGTGGGGTGAGATAGCCTGGTGGCATTATGCCAGGCTTCTTATTTTAGCACTGGCCTTGGCTCCATTGCTGCCTTCCTTTAACTTTACACACAAAAGATGCAGTGTACCAGAGCTGGGGTCACAGGGTAGTTTGGAAACAGAGCTGAACATCACAGGTGGCATCTAGGACCCAGACACCAATAGCTTTATGCATTTGAGAAGTACCACTGGGACTGATCCAGCCTTTAAATGTTTGTGGCATGGGGCCTGTCATTGACCTTCAGTGCTGGGGAAGTTCAGATTCAGACGAGAGTTTTGTAGCTTATGCCCCTCTCTCTTTGAAATAAAATACTCTCTCTTCTATCTCTGCTTCTACGCAGAGTGTGGGACAGTGACCGGCAACGAGCTCAAGATGGTGACATTTAGTTAACACTAAATGGAAGAAACAGTCATTAGACAGAGGCCAAATTAGCGACCAAAAGCATTGATTAAAGAGTATCACAAGCCACAAAACTCAGGTCTGTATTTTAAAGATCAGAGTTTGGCTCTAAGGCTTTGGATCAGCACGTTATCAAGAGAACCACAGACATCATGACAGAATTTGGATTTGGATTCAGAACGCTCTCAAAGTTAAAGGAAGGGAGGATGGTTTTGTGGTTAAGGCACTGGGCTGGAACTCAGGAGATCTGGGTTTTGTTCCTGGTTCTACTACAGACTCCCCATGAGATCTTGGGTGAATCACTTCACCTCTCTATGCCTTAATTGCCCCATCTGTAAAAGGAGAATACTTACCCACCACACTGGGTTATTGTGATGCTTAGTTAATTAGCACTATGAGGTCTTCATATGGAAGATGTTATAAAGGTACAAAGTATTATTATTTTGGCTTAAACTTTTGATCACTAAAATCTGCACCCGCGCACACTAGTAAACATCCATGCATGCTGTGCAATTCTAATACATGGGGATGCACTTTGCAGAGTGACACAATGGGGTTTGCAGGTGTCAGACTGCTTAAAGTCTGCGCAGATGATTATCGCCGCAAAGCGCAGGTTTGCAGGTCACTCTGCGTCCTAGAAATTAAATTGATATCATTCAGGGGTGTTTGGGTCCCCGTATTTCATTTTGGCTCATCTCTATATAGCATACTGCATTCCTTGATAATCATCAGTGACAAAGGAAATTATGAAGAAAGGTTATTATGGCCCAAGTAGCATTGAGTTATAGCACCTGGAAAGCATTAAAATCTGACAAATCAGTCTGTATAAACAAATTAAGACATTTTCTGACTGGATTTAACGCAGCCATAACAGACCGTTCAGATTTCTCGCCCTCTCTCTTTGTGTCTGTAGAATGAAGGACAGCAGTTTATATTTTTCACACTCGTTCTGTTCATCACTACCAATGAATAAGCAAGTTACAATGTAATAAATGATCAAATTCAGCATCACCTGAATTCAATGGTGAAACTCCCAATGACACCAGTGGAAGCAGGCTTAGGCGAATGATGAGTGCTTTTGAAAATCCCAACCAGAATATCCGATGTGGCATCAGTCACCTGAGAAAAAGATTCTAGACTGGACGGTAAAGCAGAAACGCTGGAGTGAACGGCAGAGTTGGACTGAAAGGGGCTAGTGAATGGGTTTGTGGTATGAACACACCCAGAGAGAATTCAAAAAGGTTCCTTGTGAATATTCACGAACAAATCTGTAGGCATTAGCTGAGCCCTGGCAAATGCCACACTCCGACCTCCAACGCCTCGTTTCATAGATTCATAAATATTAAGGGACCATTCTGACCATCTAGTCAGACCTCCTGCATAACACAGGCTGAAAGCCTCACACAGTCAGCTCTGCATCAAGCCCATAACTTCTGTTAGAGCTGTAGCACCTCTTTTAGAAAGAAAAGTAGGTTCACCGGAAGGACAACTGTTCTCTGCGATAATCAAAAGTGTGTTTGGAAGTTCAGACTGTTTCTATGAAGATGCAGCGATATCCCCAGCTGGAAGTTATGGCTGCCTCCATGTTTACAGTCAAACCAACCGCCATGATATCTCTTCCTCACTATTAGAGCCAAAAATCTGTTACTCCAGTGAGGAGCACTGGGAAGAATTCTGCTGGACTTGGACGCAGCGGCCAAAGAATAAGCCTAAAACATCTGTTCATTTTAAGGGAGTAATCAGCCTGAAAACATTAGGCAGCCCTCAAGATGAAAGCTGGTTGCGTGGCGAGCTGCATAATAAATAAACCTTTTAATGTCTCCAGAAAAAGAGTAAGAAAGAACTGCAGACACGGCCTTGTCCCCTTCCTAAAGCACTTTAGGATTTAGTGCACGGCCAGCTTCTCCGCGGAAATGGAGATATGCTGACATAAGCCAGCGAATTCACAGGGCCCCATTTCACCACCGCACAAAGTTGCTCCTTGCTCGCTGTTTAACTTGCAGTGTCCTAGGGCAGATGTGCCATTGCCCACAGCAGGACAAATTCTTTCTTCTGCCCCCAGCACATTTCCACCTCACCCTCCTTTTTAGAGTGGATCTCTTCTCTGCATGTGTGGTTGGAGCTAGTAGTGAGGATGTGATGGTATGAGATGACAGATGGCATCTTTCCCCGTGTAATGCTCCTTATTTACCATTGATTGTGGTGCTGCTTACAGGCTAGGGCTCCATTGTGCTGTACAAATGTCAAATACATGTCCTCGCCCCAAAGAGCTTAAGATCAGGTTTTAAAGGTATTTGGGGGTTGATGTGCTCAATGCTGCGGTTCGTATGAGTGTTAGGAGCCTAGGAGAGTTAGGCTCCTAAATCACCTAGGTGGTGCAGTGTTGAATGGAGCAATGCCTAAATATCTTTGAAAATCTGGGCCTTCATGTCTAGATGCTTCGCTCTGCTCCATGTAAGGAAGCCGAATGTCTGGACTTCATTGCGGAGATGCCGTTCATTGGGTCAGGCTAATGTTTTGCAGAAGAGGCCTCTTGTTAGGAGAGACCGAATGCACTGAAAGCACCAGTTATAAGAAGCAACCATGGCCCATGTCTCAGGTGAATGCTTCACAAGTCATAGGTCGCAGCTGGAAGCATTTGGGGTGGGGGGCGGAAATTCAAAATTACTGTCAAAAGCATTTCTCTCTAATTTTAAATGTAATTGGTTAATCTTATTTTATTTGTCTTATTGCTCCTAAGTTTATGAAACTCTTGGGGCCCAGCTCTGCTCTCAGTCACACCAGGAGTACATCCACTGGCTGTGGTGGAGTTACTCTGGATTTATCCCACCTGCAGCGGCCTGCCGTATTGCCTAGACTTGCCTCTGGTACCCAAGAACGCTGTATACAAAGAAGGGAGAAATCGTGTTTGACCAATGCGCTCATCTAATCGTCCCAATGATCCACTGCTGGCAGCTGCCTGCGGCCCATCCCCCAGGCCAGCGCAGGGCAGCGACGGGCTGCTCGGTGCCCTGTTGCTCCCTGGGCCAGCTGCCCGTGCTGTGCATAGCAGTGAGGAAGGGAGAGCAGCAGCCTCTGTGGGACTACAACATCCCTCCCAGGCGTGTGGGAGGGGAGTGGATGGGAAGGGGCAGAGCCTTGGCTCCACCCCCACAACACACTGGCTAGCACAGCTGTGCTGGCTCACTGGTGGATGTGTCCTGTGCCAGAAATAAGGCTGGCCCAAGGTTTGTCCTCCTGGGGCAAGGGGAAACCGGGAAGCAGCGTCAGTCTGCTCCTGGGACGGGTCCTATACATATATGCTGCCCTTCATGTAGGGCTTGTGGCAAAGCCACGGTCAACCACTGTGATATTGCAAGTCAGATCAAACTCATCTCTGTAATATTTATGGCAGAAATGCTCCATTTAGTTTCCCATTATGCTGCAGGGATTTCCAGCAAATCAGCATTCTGGGCTGTGCAAAGACGGACATGCTTTTGCCATCCGCACTGTGTCTGATAAACACTCCTACCTAGCGTGGAGCGGCTAAATACATCTGGCAGCTCTTCCAAATCTCGTATCTCTCCCCTGCCCATGCACGTGCACAGACATATGGAGTTTGCTACTTTGACTTGCATGAGAGTCAAAAAGCTGTCAAGCAGCGCTCACATTTAATGCCACTCATCATCATCAATTGTTCTCCAAATAAAACAGGCCACATAGCCAAGCAAAATGCTTTGGAAGATTTTTTTTCCACTGGATGTACGTCCAAAATAAATACTGAAAAATCTGTTACTCCAAGCACTTCTCCTAGATCCTTCTAATTCAAATCAGTAGTAAACCACCAATCTGCACAAAACTGCGTGTGACTGATGAAAACTCAAGTCAACATATTGCCACAGGTTTCCCGGAGCGCATTGTTCTCCATCACGGTTAGCCTGTGAGGAAGAGCACCCCTCTTGCACATGCTAAGCCAAGAATCCTTGCTAGTCTTCACACGTATTCACTGCTAACAGACACATCACATAGAACCCTGAGGAATCCAGCAATTTGGGCTCACTGGGTTTGTGCAAGCCCATTTTTTTTTTGCTTCGGGTCTCTGTCTCCCTTACTGTGCCAGTTATGACTGTATCGAGGGCTCACAGCTTTTGTCTTTTACATTCAAGCAACAACCCCACCCCCACCTCATTGCAATCCTCCCCCCTGCATAAAGTGGGAAGCTGAGCATGATACACATTCCACACGACTGGGAGAAATCCTTCCTTTTCCTTAGGTTGTGGAGGAGCAGCAGCTCTAGGTAGCTAATGCTGCTGCCCTGAGGCACTACCGTAGGTTCTCTTGCACCTCTGCTCCATGGAGAACAAAACCAGCAGGTCGACATAGCAGCCGATCCATCGTCCTCGACTCGTTGTATTCTTCCCAGGCCTGCCTCCCTGTCACAAGGTTCACTCACCACTGGGTGCCTCCCTGTGGTTGGGTTTGGGGATTAGCTCTATTCAGGTCTGACACCCCCTCCCTTGCATAGTGGCCTCCTCCCCCCCCCGCACTCCTTGGGACTCGGGTGCTCCCTTTTTTGTGGCTTGGCCTTCCAGCCAGGTCAGTAGTTTTCCCTTCCGGAGTAACAGTCTCTCAGGACGAACTGTCTCAGGCAGTCTTCAGCTCTATTGCCCAGACCATGCCACTGGCATGGCAGGGGAACCCTGGCCCACCCACTACTCTGGGTTCCAGCCCAGGGACCCTCTGCCCCAGCAACCACAGTCTGCCCAATCCCAGTTCCTATTGCTGTTTCTCTGGGCTCTTTCCTATTGTCCTGTCTCTGTCTTCTGGCCTACCACTGAAGCCTCCTCTGCTCCCTGTGGCTACTTCACCCTCTCCCAGGTTCTTGCCAGAGTTTGTACTCCCAGGCAGGATCCCAGGGTTTATTCCGCGTGTGCATTCTCTCCTCGCCTCTCCACGCTAGAGAGTGACTGCGGAGTTCCTCCCTGCAGCCCCCTCTTATCACCAACTTCCTCTCTTCATGCCTTGCCCAGCTGGGCTTCAGCAGCCATTAGACTGTCTCAGCCCTGACTCTCTTCCAGTGCAGACTGTCACCCTGGTAATTGGCCCTTTTTACCTAGACAGGCCCTGTCACGTGCCCCCAAAGCTTTCGGTACAGGGATGTGTCGGGAAACCCAGCCCTATCCCTTCCCTGTGCCACGGCAATGCACCACTTCTGCTGCAGACGTGGCCTCCTATTGCTAGATTTAGGGGCGCTCCGTTTCCTATCCCTTCTCTGTGCTGTAGGAAGGGACCAGCTCTGCTGCAGGCAGGGTGCTCCCAGGGCTGTGGAGCAGGATTTGCTCCTCAAACCACAGCTCTGCCAAACCCAGAGTTTTGCCTGGATTTGGGTCCAAACCACCCAGTTAATGTCAATGGGTTCCACCCAAAGGGTCCAGATTCACTCAAAGCTCAAGTCAGGCTCACACAAGACTTGGCCCAGGGTCTACAAACAAGAGTCCTCTGTCCCCAGCAGATGTTTGGGTGAACCTGACTCATGTTTCAAGTCTGCAACAAAATTTATGAAATGTTCACACAGCTCCAGGAACCCACAAATGGCCAACGCCAAAGTGAATAATGGGCCCCAGGCTTGGGGTTGGGTTTTTTTCGGTTGGCAGCCCCTTTGTTTTAATGTACTAAACTCTGTGGTTAAATAACATTCTGGTTTGTAGGAAAACTTGCCTCCAGCCAGCTGCTTGCCTGATGGATTTCATAAGTCAGTGCACAGCTCTGCACCTCTCGCCATGTCTATGTGACCTGCTGTGACAAGCATGCTAAGTAGTGAGACCTGGGCAAATTCAGCACTGGGGTAAGCATGCAAAACTCCACTGACTTCAATGGAGTCCCACCTGGTTAGGGTAGTGGTGAGTTTGGCCCAGTGTGCACTAGTTGTATTTTCTTTTTTGCGAAGCAGTGGGCATCTCAGAATCTAAGGGTATATCTTCGCTGGAGGTGTAATTTCCATCTTGGGTAAACAGCCCTGCGCTAGTTCTGATGGAGTTGGCATGCTGAAAATAACAGTGTAGCTGTGACTGTGTGGGCTAGCTGCCCGGACTATAATCCCATCTGAGACCGTAGGTATGTACTTGGACAGCTGGCCTCTCCCACTGCCCGTGCACTACACTGTTTAGAGTGCTAGCTCATTCAAAGCTAACACAGGTACGTCTACCTGAGCTGGAAATTACATCTCCAGCTCGAGTGTAGACACACCCTAAAGTCAGAATCATCCACTGGTCCAGTTCCTGTTCCAGAGTGCACTATGTCTTAATGCGAGCCACTTCTCTGTTTACTCTGAGTTGCACACTCACCAGAGCATCTCTGCTGTTCAGAGCTAGGCTGGTGAATGGTTGGGTTGGAAGGATGGCACGGCCGACAAACATACATGATGATGCTCAGACAGCAGATGTTCTCAGCACCTTCAGGCTTATTCCTTGCTGCAAGACTTCTTTGGGTTTGTTGCCTCTGCAAGAATTCTTGGTTGCTTTTTTAACAGCTTGTCCAAGAGATGGGGAAAAGGAAGAATGGGATTTGGGTCTCTCTCTCGGGCACCTGTTATACTATCCTTACACAGATGCTTCTTAGCTGGGTGACATTCCACTGACCATGGACATAAAGCAACTATAAAAGAAATACCGTATCCATGTCATCATGCCTTCAGCAGTGACTGTGAAGGACCCCCGAGAGACAGAACACGAAAGCCTGCGACTGACATGGCTGTGTTCTTGTTGGCCGTTCTTTGTGTTCTGGAGGTGACCACAATGTGCTAGGTAGCGTCCCCACACATAGTCCCTGGCCCAGAAAGCTTATACGGTGTTGGCTGCTTGTTGTTTGGTATAATAGGGTCTATGATAAAAGCAATGACACAGCTGCATTAATGTGAGTTGCAGGGCAACGATACAGGACCTGGGGGGCATATAGCTGCAGTATGTTGTGAATGGTGGGACTTGTTTTGAAGACTCAACCCACTGGTGGTCTCACTTCCCAGGGGTCAACGTGGCAGCAGGATCCTTGAAGAATTGAGCCGTTTTCCCAAACAGCCTGCTTTTGCCCAGGATGCATCCTCCCTCTAGCAGGCCTTCCATTGTGGTGGCTTTCTTCTGCCCTAAAGAACCAGACCTTTCAAATGTCTGTACTGAATCCTAGATTGTAACCCGAGTCTTGTACAAGATTTTTGCCTATTATTCTCTCTTGACATTTTAGAAGCAGTAAATCTGATCTCTCTTGATAACCTCCCGAAGGTACAGCACAGAAAGCAGACAGCTCAGTCTTCCAGCACTTGGAAGCTGGGAATCTAAATGCAAACACCACGGTGCACATGAATCCTGTAACAGTTACCATCATGACATATCACAAGGGGATGTAGCCTCCTTGCAGGTTGAGTGCCACCTGGACTGATCTCTAGACAGTCTGGCTGGACATTCAGTCTATGTCCATTATTGGTGATCTTATCACGCCACTGAAGCTTTTGGAGACCACGTGATTGACCATGCAGCAGCATTCCTTGGTAAGCATGTTCATAGTTCATCGGTCTTTCATCTTAATAACACATCCATACCAAGAAACCTGACAAAACCGCACCAGTGCCAATGGAGGTAGTTGCTAGGTTTGGCTGTGAATAGCTTAAAGGGCTGATTTTATCCTGCCCTTTAATATAGAGCAGCTGTGTTACAGGTCTCATCGAGCGCCCCCTCTTGGCCACTCACCTAACTGCTATGGGGGGGACGAGCGGTGGGATCCCGGGTGCTTTAGGCTCCGGGGTCTGAACGGAGCCCAGGCATTGTCTCTATCTTAGGGTCTCTGGGGACTCTCAGGAAATAGATCTCCCATCTGGCACCCTTTCCTCTGAGCATAGACCATACGGCCCACTGCCGAGTCCTTGGAACCAGTGCTGGCCCCTTAGACACCCCATGTAGCTTAAACACACCCTGTCCCAGAACTCTACCCGAAGGACAGGCACTGACATACACCTAGAGTTGGGGAGGCAGGGTCAGAGGCTTTGCTGTGGCCACATAGCTGAAATTTCACCTGGAAATTGTCATTTACATGAGAATGGAGGTGCAGCTCCCAGCAAGAACTTGGGTTCGCACTCAATCCCTTTCATTAAGGAGCAGGGAAAGGTGAAAAAAGACAGGTGGGCCAGATTCTGCTCTCAGTCACTCCCAGGGAGATCTGGAGTAACTCCATTGATCAGATTTATGTTGGCATAAGGGAGATCAGAATTAGGCCCAAGATACTGAATAGCAAGGGAGGAACAGCCTGGGACATGTCTTCCAAAGTGCAGCGAATATTTTGCTTGTCAGAATCTAACATGTGTGCGTAACTCAAGGCTGCAGTAACCATGAAGTTGATTTTTTCCCCCCAAACAGCCCATACGAAGGCAAGGAAAGCCGGTCTGTTGAGAGAGCCTATTCCTAATGGTCTGACAACAAGCCCAATATTTTTCTTGGCTTGGGGAGCTGAATGGTTACCTTGATTGAAACTAGTTTCTAATGCACATTTCAGACAGTAAGGCAGACTGCCGCTTTGTGGCTCGCATAGGATCAGTTACACAGAATTTCAGAGAAGGCTTTCTCTCTCCCTCCCAAAACAAACAATCCCGCCTGCCCCCCAAATCCCACAACAAGCCTTGTTTTGCTCAATGTGGCAAGGTAAATTTGGCTCCTTACATGAACTGCTGAGAAGGGGAGTTTCATTTCAGGTGGCGACACTGCACAGAGTCGCCTCCCGCTGCTCGCCAAGCTGACAAAAAGGTTAATGAAACAGAGCAGGCATTTCATCAGAGGGAATACTGAAAATGAGGGAGAGAGCCGCTGTTAATGATAACCAGATCTGCGCGCCTCAGCCCCCGCCACACCGGCTTTCAAATATTTCCCTCACACGCCGCATAGAATCCAAGGAATACCAGGAAATTGCAATTGTTAGACTGGCCAAAGAATGGATTTCATTTGCATTGTTTTAGCCTCTTTGTCACAACCCTTATTTCCACCCCCCTGCCTACCCAAAACAATAATATCTTTATATAGTGCCTTCCATCTTGAGACATCCTAAAGCACGGTACACGCTCCTCCTACCACTGAAACACAGTAGCTGCTTTCTGCAGGGTTTCTTGTAACTTTCGCTGAGGCCTTCTCTACGTGCAAAGTTGCAAGGAAATCAGTTTAAAACCCAATTTAGTTAAACTGGTACAAACCACTGTGCAGACATTCAATGGTTTCAACCTGGTTTATATCAATTTAGTTTAAGTCAATTCCTTACTAATTTAAGCTGCATCGATATAAACCAGGTGGAAATCAACTGAAGACTGACCACAAAGGGGTTTGCACTGGCTCAATTGAATGGATTTAGATGAACCAGTGCACCTTTGTGTGTACACCAGGGCTGCAGCAGCTGGTACTAGCACTGTCCGAGACAGGCTGGATCACTGGTCCCAGGGAAAACAGCAGCTATTTAGCCGTTCTCAGCAACATGATACAATTGGTTTAGTGCAGTGGGACTAGAGTTAGGCACAATGTAGTTGCTCAAATTAGAACGTGGCCCGAATACCTGGGCTAATATCCCTGCTTTTGAAAAAGTTCCTGGGGATCTTTAATGACATCAAGTGGCCCAGCCCTTGGTTTTACATACCATCGGAAATACGGTAGCTCCAGAAACAGAGAGCCCCTTGGCACCACGGTGAGTCTAGGCGTCATTCCTGATTCACAGCGAAGAGATCTGTTCTATTGAATCACCTAAACCACTTTCTGTAGCACGTTAACAGTTCCTAGCTCCATGCCGGAGTTGGGAGAGACACCGGTTCATTACTGACTCAAAAGAAAAGAGCCCCACCGACTGAATCACTAATAGCCCGGTTTTCAGAGATCCCCAAGAAGTCAGCGAGAGCAATGAGGGCTCAGCAGCTCAGAAAAGGAGGCTACAGCCAGGGACGACACCGGTTAGTGCGGTCCCACCCAGAGGTCAGTTGGCTGCAATGGGAGGTTGGACTAAAGAACAGGAATGAGACGCAATGAATCACTGGCATTCTGAGCTGCCCTTCCTCCCTGCAGTGGCTGTATGCAAGCCGCCAAAGTGAGTCAAGAAAGCATCGGTCTCATTGATAGGGCAGGTCCCTAATCAATCCCTGGAGCAGGGCCAATAGCATCCCGGGGGCAGAAGCATTGTAGGCAGCGGGATGCTCACTCTGCTGTTTTCTTGCAGACATTGCCGGACATGTCCGGGAAAATCTGGACGTATGGTAACCCTACTCTTTGGCCATCGTATTAGGACAGTGGGGTAGAGGAGAGCGGGGCGATGGGAAGGGAAGACAGAAGAAAAGGGGGCAAGTAACAAACAACAATAGGGTGGGGGAAGAAAGAGCAAGGAGCTGAAACCAACAGGGTATCTCCTCTCACACAGCTGCATGAAAGCCTGCAGGATTCGTTTAAAGGGTGCATGTGTCACCTGACTAATTCAGGTTTCGGTCAAAATTCAGTTTTTCAGTTAACCCAAAAGGATTTCTCCTCCTCCCCCATGATTTTTTTGGAACTGCCAGTGAACCAAAAAAAAAATCAGTTATTCGCACAGTTCTATACCCAAGTAATACCTTTTCACCAAGAAATAGCTTAACTGCCCTATTGTGGAGGGGGATCTAGAAGATGCAATTGGCCTTGATCCTGAGCTGCAGCCTGAGAGGACTGAGGACAGCTAAGCAGGGAGAGGCACAAATGTGATTTTATGCCACCTCTGCATGGCCCGTGTCGTGGGCCAATTGCCTCTGGAACCAATGGGCTGTTGCGACAGTAATACTATATACGGTAGATCTGTATCTGTGGAGATCATGGAGGCACCAGTCCTGCTGCTGTAGTTCGGGATAGTTGAGTTTTGCACTGAAAAGCTAGATAGTTAATTTAAAGAATGCCACCTATGGGCACATGAGCATTGTTCATTAGTTAGTAGGTTCAATCAAGTTGTTGTTATGCACGGAATCATCTTGAATCTAACTCTTAACAGCTGGTCCAGCAGCCAGTGATCACTGGAGCATAAGGATGCCCTGACCACTCCCACTTCCCTCCACCTATGTCTCTTGCCCTGGCTGCCAAATGGGGACACAACATAGAAGTCCTTAGCCAGGCCTATTGCACACAACGGTCTGTCTATTCTGGGGAGGGGGAAGACTTCTCTGCAGCCAGTTATGTTGGCGTTCGGGCTCAGGCTCTGGGCTGTTATATTGTACCTATCAGAACTGGAGCGGTGTTTTCCCCCCAATCCCTTTGGAGTATAACACATCCTTTCTCCTAGCACTGAGACATTCTGGAGTTTAAAGAATTCCAGTGCGTCTAATAAGGCTCTTGCCAAACAGTCAGATAAATGAGAAATGAGGAGTTTGGAGGGCAGGGTAGAGACAAGCATGAAATCTTTTTTTAGAAGGTCCCTCGGGAGTTTGTTTTCCTGCTATTTTAAGTGGAATGGGCTAGAGTTTCATTGCAGGAAATAGTTCTCCTCCTTTTCACCCCACCCCCTTTTTCCACAGCGTGGTGGAGGAGCAATTCTCCGGCCGCCTTGGGTTGCTGAGAGACCAGCACTCAAACTGGAACCAAAGCATGTTATTTGGAGCCTGGGATGTACAATGAGGACAGTAGGATAATGAGCTGAGATGCTGGTTTTGCCAAAGACAACCAGATGCCCCCAAATGGAAAAAAACGAAATAGTGTGGCAGGAACAAAACCTTGGGGAAGAGTCCATGTTCCCAGCCCCCCAGCCTCTCCCTTAGATTAGATTTTAAAGGGTTCTGGTACTCTCTCAGCAGGGTTTCTTATGACACCCTAAGGGTTGGGAGCATTAAACTGGGGGTGACCCCCTTCCTGCATCCCTCATTCCCATCTCTGAAAGCCTCCTCCATCTCCCCACTTTAGCAACACCGTGACAAACCCCTAGGGCCAGAGTCCTGTTGGCGCTGCCCAGCTGCAAAAGGGGATGGGGAGAGAGCACACACAGAGCATTCCCTCTGCCCACCTCATGCACCTGAAGCCATAATCCAGGTAAGGAATGTGAGCAAACCTTATGCCCCTCCTCCTCCAGATCCATTTCTGCCAGGAATCCCCTCTACTTTATGTTGGTGGCCGAGGTTGGGATTTGCAAAAGAGCCCAAGTTTTGGTCTAAGGCCATGGCTACACTTGCAAATGTAGAGCCCTTGGAGACAGCAGCAGGGAAAGTGCTGCTGTGTGTTCGCACTGTGCTCCTTGTGACTGTGGAGCATGTCCACATTTGCAGCTCTTGCAACGCCACAGAGAGCAGTGCATTGTGGTAGCTATCCCAGTGTGCAAGTGGCTGCAGCGTGCTTTGGAAAGGGTTTGCAAAGCATGGGGGGCCGAGTGTGTCAGCACGCTATCTTGTAAGTTCAGTCCCCCCTCCCCCCCGCCTCTGTCTCTCTCACACACACACACACAAACGCCTGCCTCTGCAGCAGGAGCATTCCACAGTAATGGTTTGCTTTGTGTCCCAGAGCAGATAAGCATGCGGGCTGTCAGAAATGGAGCTTTGAAAGGCCTGCAGCCAAGTTCAAAACAATGACCAGAGTGGCCACTTGACTTCAGCAGGGCTGGCACAACCCATTAGGCGACCTAGGCGGTCGCCTAGGGTGCTACAATTTTGGGGGCGGCGACCGCGGCAGTATTTCGGCGGCGGGACCTTCCACCGCCACTGTGGGGGGCGGCCTTTCAGGGCGGGACCTTCTGTCGCCTAGGGCGGCAGAAAAGCTGGCGGCGCTCCTGGACTTCAGGGGATTATGGGACATTTCCGGAGGTCAGTCACAGCGCAGTAATGCAACACGTCGTCCACACTGACACGCCGGCACTCCAGCCAGAGCGCAGCAAGTTCTATGCTTCTCATGGAAGTGGATTACCAGGAGCGCTCCAGCTGCAGAGTCCAGGCGCTCTAAGTGCCTTGCCAGTGTGGACACCTCAGGAGTTGGGGCTTCCGGGACTGATTTAATGCGCTCTAACTTGCAAGTGTAGCCAAGGCCTAACTCTGCACGTGTTGACTTCAGGGGGAGTTTTACCATAGATTTCACTGGGCAGCAGTAGGCCAATCCTGGGTGCTTCTGAAAAATCTCACCCCAGCAGTCTATCCCCTTTACCTGTGCTCTTGCCTTTTTGCTCTTCCATCACAAAGCCTTATCTACATGAGACAATTGCACCAATTTAGCTAATTCAACTGGTGCAACCCCTTTGTATGGCTGCTTTAAACCAAACAGGAGGTTTTAAAGAACAGGTTAGATAAACACCTGGCAGGGACAGTCTAGATAATACAGTGCAGGGGACTGGACTAGATGACCTATTGAGGTCCCTTCCAGTGCTACACTTCTATAATTCTAGTGATTGACACGAGCTAGGGATCTGGTCCTGTGAGTTTACACAATGGGATGTTCTCAAAACCAGCTCAATTTAAGCCAATATTAAATGGAATGTCAATTTTGAACAGATATTTGGGGTTTTACTCTGTGTTTGTTCAAAAATCCCCTTGCATGCTACCTTTGTGCTGGTCACCACAAAGGCACCAGTTTCCAATTTTCTCTGGGGGTGCTCAATTCCAGGCCCCACCTCCACTCCACCCCTTCCCCCAAACCCCCACCCCACTTCTTCCTACCCAGTTCCGCCCCCTCCCCCAAGCTTGCCCCATCTCCTGCTCCTCCCTCTCAGCACCTCCTGAATGCTGGAACAGCTGCTCCACAGCGGGTGGAAGGCGCTGGGAAGGAGGGGGAGCAGTTGTTTGGCAGGGCCACTGGCAGGCAGGAGGTGCTGGGGGGAGGGAGGAGAGTTTGGTTGCCAGTGGGTGCTAAGTACCCACTAATTTTTTTCCGTAGGTGCTCCAGCCCTGGAGCATCCACAGAGTCGGCACCTGTGGGTCACCATCCTCCATGGCAGAGAAGGGGGCATTTCAAGAGAGCTCTATATAGATACAGGGCCAAATCTTAAAGACTTGCAAGAAGCGCAAGATATGCAGGACGGTGTGATAAGGAGGTTTTGTGGGTCGGATCAGTTTGCCAAACAAATCCAGCTGGTGGAAGGACGATGTGGTCAGAACAGAGGCAGAGCAAGTGCGCAGCTGGGGAACTGACCACAGCAATCTTGGAGGAGGAGAAACTTCCTCAGCACCCCAGTTCTCCTCAGCACTTTCACTGCAAGCCGCCCAGATTGTGAATTATGGCCATCCCTCCTCCTTCCCTGCCTTTGCTCCTGGATGGATGCTCTGTCTCTGGGACATGATCTCAGCTTGGCTAGTGCACGCAGGGTCCCATCCTCTGCAGCCCTCAGGCTCTACCACTGGAGGCTGATGGCACCTAAAAGGGAGAAGGCAAACCTGTCGCAGGGGGCAACAGGTTTCTTTGGGTTCATTCCCCTTTTGCCCCTCTCAGGGTGCTGTGGAGGCCACTGAAAAACTGTACATTGTGCCTGACTTGGACTCCTCACAAGTAAGAGCATGTAAGTCATTGGTTCCCAGCCACCAGTACACAAAGCATTACAGGTACCCTGGAAAGCCTTGGAAAGTAATTCCCAGTCACCAGTACACTGAGCATTCAAGGCTTTCCAGGATACCTGTAATGCTCAGTGTACTGGTGACTGGGAACCAATGGCTTAGATGCTTTCACCTAGTGCTCTAGGCTCCCCATCCTACCTCCAAGACAGATTCTGATTGGCCCTTGTGCCCTTGGCCCTCCCCTCCCAGAGAGGTTCTAGGCAGAATGCCAGCCCCAGAAGTATAGGGTCTGCTCCTGCCATACTTCTCTGAGCACACAAAGGGGGTGGGGAAGGGACAGGGACAGGGCTCTATCCCCCCACTGGCCAGTGAAGCTGACTGGCTGGGCCAAAGATAGAGCTCCCAAGCACCTTGGCTGCTGTGTGAGGCTGCCTGGCTACCACTGCTCCCTCTAGGACAGTGCAGCTCCGTGCCACCCCCAGGCTACAAGGCACAACCAAGCCCTTAATGATCGACTTAGGTCTCACGTTCTCCGCTACTCATCTCCCCAACTTGTGCACATGCCCTATCCTTTGCTGGAGCAAAGCAATCCAGCATACACTGCCCCCAGCTCCTCTGGGGCAGAACACACACACACACACACATGAATGGGGGACCCACAGACCCGGTGCAGGAAGCCAGCCCAGAGGCTGGAAGCCAAGCTCATCATTAAAGGAAGGGAAGAGAGGAAGCTGCTGGCGAGAGAGCTGAGGAGGTAGCTGGCTGAGGATGCCTGAGCTTAGTTCAAATATTAGTCTTTTGTAAATAAAGCTCAGGAGTTTGGCCTAGGCTGTATCCCCTGGCAGCAGAGGTGGACCCTGAAACGGAAGCACTTACACAGTGCCAAAGTCAGGGAAAAATCACCCTAAAAAGCTGGCGAGCACTGAGTGATCCAGCTTGTACTATAAAAACAAGGGCTAAATCCTTGGAGCCTGTTCCTCTTCTACGTGGTCCTTAAGTCACATGAGTCCTAACACAAGTGGTAGAAGGAACAAACACACACAGGTTATTTCATCACTGGTTACCAGCTGCTAACAATGCAGACAAGGGCTATCTGCAGTCCTTGCACACCCCGCATTCCAACTCCCTCCCGGGGGAACTCTGCACATGGCAAACTGCAACATCAGCCCAGGGGATGCTGCTAGGGTCAGGTGTTTTTCACACGGTGAGAAATAGCAGGTTTTGGCTAGAGACGGCTCCAAGCCACAAAGGTTGTGACCTTGACCAAAGTTTGAGGGGGGAAGGAAAGGAGCTTCGTGATTGGCTCATAGAATTTGGTTTGGCCCAGAGCAGAGATGCTGATCGAGCACCAAGTTCACCCAAAGCATCTTAAATTAAGGGCTGTTAGGATCAGGCCCATCCTTAATGTCAGCACTGGTGAGAGATTAAGTCAATTGGCATTTTGGGTGCATAAGGGCTGCAGGAGCAGATCAGAGAGAGATTTATAAAGACATGCCTCAGCACTTTGGAGAAGCAGGTTCTTCAACTGGCCACCACATGTAAACACAACATACATGTAAGTACAATGAGCAGAAAAAGTGGGTGTTTTTGCAGTATGTTCACACTGATAACACTGCCTGGATATGTAACTGTCTAGACAATGGAAAAATTAGCATCGGGTGACTTCTGAGCTTTGCAATAAACACAGCCAAAATTTGGGAACTCATTTCTCAGCAGCTTTTGTCAGCAGGAGATACAAGCCTGAACAGTTCATTATAGGCTTAGCTCTTCTGTCTACACATCTGGTGAAAAATAGGAGTGTTTCCCGACTTGCTTGTATCCTCATCTGTTACGAAGCTACCGCCTAGATGCTACTGTGCTGGAGGAAGAGACTGAATCCACAGAACGGCCAGTGATCGTTCCACAGACTGGAGCTACTACCTCTTCAGAATAAAGGGGAACCTCTACTTTTTAAAACCAAGAGATTAGGACCATGCCATTGGAGTGAGATTGTCCCTGTGCCGAGGGACCGAACAAGGCAGCACGGGTCATCTTTACAATGTGCATTAGCTACATAAGCGTCCCAAGGCTTTCGAAGTACCAAGGTTTAAATAGCCATGCAGGGCAAAATTCACCCCTGGGCAGACAGTTAGCACAAGCCAATGCAATCCTGACCAGGGATGAATTTTGCCCTGAGGCTCTATTTAAAGCTCAGTACTATGAAAGCCTTGAGACTGTTCACGTAGGTAATGTGCCTAGTGAGTCGAGCTGGTCAGGAATTTCTCAATTAAACCTTGTTTGGCTGAAAATGCGGATTTGTTGAAACGGACGCTATTCACAGGAATGTAGCTGTTTCTGTGAAAGCGTCTCAGGTCCAGGATGGAATTTCTGGTCAAAGCCGGATGGCCAGAGACATGCCCCACCCCTCCAATATAGTCATTAGCCTGGTGCTTAGAGTTCTCATCTGGGATATGGGAGAACCAATCTCTGCTCCACTGAGTGCGCCCAGCTAAGTGCCTTGATCACTGGGCTACAGAATCAGCCTCTCACTGGCCCAATGAATGTTTCACTGTTTAAACAAAGTGGAACTGCTCCAACAGGCAGAGTCACTCTCTCTCTCTCTCTCTCTCTCAACTAGGGCACTCCCCAGGGATGTGGAAGAGGTTCAAGTCACTTGAACTTGGGTCTTCTACATCCCAGGTGCTGTAACCATCAGGCTCTTGGCTATTCTGGGGTGCGTGAGGGGGTGTCTCCCTCTTTCTCTCTCTCCCTTTTCACCAAAAAATTCACAAAGTCTCAGTTTCACCCCAATACAGAACGGGAACAATGCGGAGAGCTCAAAAATTTCATCAGGACGGGAAAACGGATTCATCTCTGCTTGGAAGAAGGTGGTGGAGGAAGCACTCTATGCTCGCTCCGCTCTGCGGGCTGGATGCCTCTAGCAGCTGGTGCTGGGGAGTGCTTTGCTGTTGTAAAAGAAGATTGTGTTTGCTTTATTAAAAACACACACATTTTCTGGTGAGTGGATTTAGTGTTGGTCCATCTGGCTATCCAGAGAACAGGCCAGAGGCAAGCTTCTCACCAGGCCCCCCACGCTGTGCTTCAGTTCTGACTGGGAAGGGCCACCTTCAAAGAGGAAAGAATAGTCAGCCTCTGGGTTACTTCGCTGAGACTCTGAGCCAGGGTGACAACAGTGCAGAGGCGGTTGTACTGTGCTGAGCCTTGTGCGCCAGGAATTGGACCGGGACCATCAATGAGAGACGGGCCTGAACTACAGCGTTCAGATCCAGACCTGAATTTCCCCAGAGGGGGAAGGGAGATGCTTTGATCCTTTTTTTGGTACCACCCATTAGAGAGATACAGACCATCTGGGAAGCTTGGATCTGGTGCTGAATTCCACCAAATTTATGGCGTTTTGGTTCACACCCATCTCGCCCACCCACACAGTTTGTAAGATAAAAGAGGCTATTTAAATAACAAGAGACCAGGAAGGAACATTGCAGGGGGGAATCTGATACTGCTTTCTATTAGTAGGCACATGCTTCCCTAACAAATCAAGCACCTACAAACTCACCCATGGGTATGTCTTTTGTTACTGACACCACTGCCTGCCACAAATAGCTCTGACAGGGGAGTTCAGGAACAAGGCACCTCCTCTTTTACAGCAAGTCTGCCAGAAGAGACCCCTTCTATCAGAGCCACAGGCTACAGATTCATCTAAGGACAGTGGAGCTTAAGTAGCAACTCAGTGTTATTGCGGATTCCTGGCCAGTAAACGCTCGGCTTGATGAAGCATGTGGTAAGCCCCGAAACGCTGCCCCAAGCCTTCCACTTGGATGCTTTAGACAAATATACAGAGTAAACATTTGTAATCTCTGTACGGCTTCCAGGAAATGGCAGTCATTGGCGGGTAGCACGGCAGACAGGGGCTTCTCCGCATGAACCCCATAGAGGAGATTTTTTTTAAACAAGGTCCGTAAAGAACGGGGAGGGACTTAACACAAGACACAGGGGCTTTGAACCGAAGTCTGTGATGGCCACTTTCACAGAGGCGACTCCCATTTCGCGTGCTGCTTGGCAGTGTTTTGTTTTGGCGTGAAAAGTCTCTTGAAAATCTCCCAGCTGGGATGCTGTTCTGATTGCAGCTAGAGTCCCTGCTCTGTGGAATCTATCCTGTCCTGAGGGGTTGTGAGAGCAGTGGGTCAGATTCACCCCGGGAGAATCTGAAGGAGGGGCCCACGGGCAAAGGATCTGCTATGGAATGAGGTGTTGGTAATCAGGGCTGGCTCTAGCATTTTTGCCGCCCCAAGCAAAAAAAAACAAAAAACAAACAAAAAACTGCCTGGACTGTGCCGCCCCAAGAATGGCCGGAATGCCGCCCCTTAGCATGTGCTGCCCCAGGCACGTGCTTCCTCCGCTGGTGCCTGGAGCTGGCCCTGTTGGTAATGTGGCTACAGCTTCATTGATGCTGGGAGGAAGATGGGCCACAGGGATCAACATGTGCCCAGAGGTTGGTGGTCTGGCTGACAAGGGGCTCAGGCAGCCAGAGAGTGGGCCAAGCCAGGGCTTCCCTTCAGTAGCACTGGCTGCAGAACACTTATGGGAGGGAAGAGGAGTTTGCTCCATGGGCAGAAACCACAATGGAGAACAGGGAGAACACCACCTCCTGTCCGCTGGGGTGAATACCTGCTGCACAGGGGGATTCGCTAACACCACCCGCTCTTCTAAATCTAGCCCAGTGTGCACAGGTACCAGCTGGTGCACACTACGGTCCAGACCAAGCTGACATCTCAGTTTGCTTCTGGGTACGGTGAAAACGAGCACAGGATTTACTATGCATTTATCTTATTCAGACATCTTAACTAAACTCACCATCTACCAGGGCCTAGAGCAGGGGGTCTCAAGCATCCTTACAGCACAGACCCCATGTTAATAGGGCCCAGTGTCTCCCTTCCCATTCCCCCGCAGCTACAGCAATCGCTTCCCTGGGAAATCAAAGCAGGGAGATTAGTGAGGGTTTTAAACTCTTCCGCTGGTGGCTCGTCCTGAAGGGCAATGCCCATTTCCTCTCTTCCACCTAGGGTGACCAGATGTCCCGATTTTATAGGGACAATCCCGATTTTGGGGTCTTTTTCTTATATAGGCTCCTATTACCCCCCAATCCCTGTCCCAATTTTTCACATTTGCTGTCTGGTCACCCTACCTCTTGTGCAGCAGCAGCCATTAGTGGAGATAGCCAGACTGTTCCTTTTCAGCTGCTTTGACAGGCCCCCTGGCCTGCTCATTGCAAAAGAGAGCCTGGAAACAAGGCATAATGATTGTGAACCAATGTTATCTCTGCCTTAACAGAGTAACAGCAGGGATTAATTTGGCCTATTGTGCAACGTTGGATTATCACAATCATCTCACCATCACCAGATGTGCCCCCATCTGTCTGTTGTGTCCACTTGTTGTCTTGTCTTATTTCCTCGATTGTAAGCTCTGGGTCCAGTACTGTCTTTTATGTTTGTACAGCACCTAGCGCAATAGGGCTGAGGCTGCAAGGTGCTACAACACAAATAATATGTTCACATGTGATTTGAAAATGACACTCAGAGCCTGATGTTGATTTCCATAATGGCCCCTTTACACAGCCCTAGGAGCATCAAGGGGCCTTCGTGTAAACGAGAATCAGGCCTTCAGCACAACAAAAATTTCCCTTGGCGAAAAATTCTCTCTCCCTCCACGAGAACTTGATTAGGGCGGAGCTAAAAGTGGAATTTCCATCCCACAAGAAATTCCAATATTTCAACATTTGTTTTTGTCCCAATTTGGGAGAAAAAGTGGTAATGTCGAAGTTTTTTTGGCAGAATGAAGATTTTCGAAACATTTCAATTGGGAAATGAGGAAGCATTTAATTTTGGTATTTCTGATGAAAATATGTTGTTTTGGTTTATTGAACTGACCCAGAATATTTCAAGGCAGTTCAACATTAAACTGAATTTCTCTGTTAAGGTGCATCGTTTAATGGGAATTGTAGTTTGGGTGCCTGATTCCTTCATTCTCCCCTATGGCCCAGGCTCCCTTGCTGGCATACATCTCCCATCAGGCATCTGAAGTCCTGTGACTCCCATGATGCACCATATCACTCTGTCAGAGGGAAGACTACATTGCATCATGGGAGATGTTGTCTGGCTAGGGATTCCAGCCCATAGGAGAGAAAGGAGACCTGAACTAGGACTCCCATTAGGCAATATGCCACAACACAGAAACGCAATTTAATTTTGAATGGACTCTAAAAACATTTCAGGTTAATTCAACATCCTCAATATTCTGATTCAGGTCAAACTGGCCCAAACAAAATATTTCATTTTGGTTTTATTGACCAATTCGAACAAGTGTTACAAAATCAAAATTTTCTCCCAGACAGGAGAGAGAGACAAGGATTAGAGCAAGCACATGTCAAGGTTTTTACAGAATGGTGATTCTGATCCTAAAATGAATGCAGACTTAGTTCAGAGAAATAAGGCCTCTGTTCTCATTGTATTTCAGAGAGAGGCTGGTATTTAAATATATTTCAGCTGCTTGTTGAAATAATTTCCTACCCATAACAAAATAATGGCACCAGAATGTTAACATTTTTGTGCTGCAAATTTTTTTGTTGTTTGAATATTCTCGAGCTATTTCCTCACTCCCATCCATCATGACACTGACGGGCTCATTTTTTTCTAGTTTTTGTAGAACTGATCTTTTAAGTTTTGTGAAGTTGATCTTGGCTCAGGGCACACACCCCACATCTGTTTTTCTAGGCCTTGCCATTTGAATCAGAAAAATTGCATTTGAACTTCATTCCCCCAACTGCTACTGTCAAGTTAAAAAGAAACCCAAACACAACCACATATTTGGTGCCTGCAAATGCACATGACCCATTACCTCTGGGTACTGAATGCTGAAAAGCCGCTATGAAGTTAAAAAACTTCTAGGAAGGGAATTTCTTCTGTTTGTTCATATTCTCTAGGACAGCATGGTGCAAACTGATGAGGCAATTTAAATGCAATTATTGTCTGTGAATAAATCCCTGAACATTCCAAAGCTTCCTAACTGTGAGACCTCCTTTAGATCCAGGACTCTATTCAAGACAGCACTTGCCTCACATTCTGAAAGTTAGGCACCTACTTTAACTACCTGTCTGAATCAGGGCCTTAAGGGGAGCATAATTAAGGCTATGGTTTTGGCACAGACATTTTTAGTGCATTTCACGGCAGAGGTGTGAGGAAAAAATAAGTCACAGAAAGGTCACCAAATAATGTATATTTTTGCTACATCAACATATGCAAGAGTATAGTGGGGGTTGTGGTGTGGTGCTCTACTCACCACTGGATGGTGCCTCCTCCTGGCCAATCTGGGGATTAGCTCTGCCAGGCTGATGCCCCTTCCAGGGGTTACATTCAGCCACTCTCTTGGCCTGCGGCCCCTTTCTCACTCCAGGAACCGCAGCCTCCCCTTTGTGACTTGGCCCTCCACCCAGGTCACAGCGTGGTTTCCCATTCAGGTATGTGTGTGGGGGGGGGGGGTTGTGTCTCAAAGTTCCTGCTCATCAGTAGTCTCAGGCAGTCCTCCCATTCCCTGCCCCAAGTGCCACTCCCTCAGTGGCTGGCAGGGAAACCTGGGCCCATCCTGTACTCTGGGTTCTGGCTCAGCAGCCAAGGCACCTTGCAGCCTTTCCTTGAGACTCTTCCTTACCTCCTGGCCCTCCCCACTCCTCTGGGTTTGCGAGCCTCATGGCACCCTCCTCCCAGGAGTGAGCTACTTGTCTCTATAGCCCCCCAAACGCACCTCCCTTCTCCCAAGGAGTGACTGCAGCCTACCTCCCTGCAGCCGCCTCTGCTTCCAATTTCCTGTCCTTATACAAGCCCTGCCTGTTCCCGCACAGGTGAGCTTCCCCTAATTAGGGATTTCCTCCCAGGCTTAAACGTCCCAGATTGCAGCCAGATGGGCTGATTGGGCCCACTTGGCCCAATTCAGCTCTGGCTGGGCGAGTACCCCCCATCACAGGGGTGCTGAAAGCTGAGGCCTGGGGGGAAGGGCTCGCAGAGCAAGCCCACTCCTCATTCACCCTCCAGCAGTAGGTCCCATCCCACAGGACTGGGTCAGCCTCCCTGCTTTGGGCGTTGCAACCTAGCACAAAGGATCACAGGCACAGCACCATTTGGTCTGGCTCATCCACCCCTCTGTCTCCATCTACAGAGGGGCAGATGGGCCAACCTTGAGTGGAGTTGATTAATAAATGGGCCTCTCGTTTCCCCCACATCAAGTTGAATAATTTCGTCTGCACAGATTGTGCCTAAGGTTGAATGAAAAGTATTTGCACGTTGAATGCATAGAGAATGGGTGCGACAGACAACATGCCAGTAGCAAGTCACCATGGCATTCCCAGAAGCGATGGGGTCAGAGTTCAGGTGCAGCCCTGACAAGCCACCGTATGCTTAGATGCTTTTGCCCAAACTTATCCAAACTTCTTGAATCTGCAGAATTTGACTAGAATGTTAGGAATATATATAGACTTTTAGTATATTAAGGGTGAATTTATCAAAGTTAATCATACTTTGCAGGTATATAGTGTTAGCATTTGATATTTTTCAAAGCTCTGCACACACCTTAACTAATTAACCATCACTCGGGCACAGCTCCCAGTGAACCAGGCTCTGATTCAGCAAGATATATGGGTCTGGTTTCAATGTTCAAGAAGCCCAGGGCACCCCTGAAATAATGGATTCACGGCTTTCAGTGGTATTGCCTAGAACCCAGATAGACGGTTGGCTGAGTAAGTGCCCAAGCACCCAACCCTGCTCCCACTTTCAATGGGGCTAACTTTTAAAATAAATAAGTAAGTAGATAAAGCAGATTTGGTGACAAAGTCATTTTATAAATTAGTATCTACTGCAAATTATTTCGGTTAAAAAAACCAGAGAAAATCAAAATGGTTTGATTCCAAGTGACTTTTCATTTCAAGTTTTCCTTTAATTTACAAAAAAATTCAAAACAAAATTTCTTTCTCTTTTTACTTTCTTACTTACTGAAAAAGTTTTGACAAATTGCATTTTTGGTTTGACCCGAAACAAAGATTTTTTGATTTTTCGGAATTTGCAATAAACCCAAAGGTTATCCTCTCAGCATTCCTCCCAATGAGAGTGATAGCCCCAGCTTGAGTGGGAGCAGGAGCACAGGTCCTTATTTTGATGTGTTCCAGTTTGTTATGAAAGAGGAGACACTGCTCCAGATACTGTTTTGTGTCTGTCTCCATTCAGTTTTTCTGTTCTGTTCCCCATTTTCATCTTAAATTACTTATGAGCCTGGGAATTGTTCACAAGCATTAGAGGGGCCAATTTATTAAAACAACATGCGTAAGAAATGTATGCTAATACTGCTGTATAATACCATTTCAATACTGTACTTCTCTAATATTCACCTGACTCCAAAAGGGGCAGGGTTAAGGGGGAAACGGCTGTCTTCAAATATGCAACACATGCTTATAAAAAGATATCCGTAAATACAAATCTGGATTGTCTTCTTGGAGACGCCAGAATGTATATATAATAGGCATACATTGGAAACCATACCTGCCACCTGGGTATAGGGTTAAAACTGCTAGAGAATTGCATTACAAGTACTTAACCCAATTAAGTTGCAGTGAGAAATTCCAGTGGGTACATGAATTAAGGCAACAATGTATGGGTTGCTTTTATTAGGACCAAACTCTAGGTCAAGTGACTTTTGCTGAGAGACCCCAGAGAAGTGAAACGCAGATATAAAACAGTGATGAAAATATACCTAGGACAGAATGAAGTTGGAGCAAGTTCTGTCTTTGCTACTGACTCATTTAATCTCGTTGGGACTCAGGTTTCCTGCCTCTCTATCAGGGATACTGTGAACACAACCAAGACACCTTCCATATTGACAGAGCCTCAGATGAAAAGCCCTGTAGAAATGCAAAACACTATGCACCAGAGTTATTTCTGTGTGGGACTGTTTGAAGCTGGAGGAAAACATTGAGCAAGATGGCTAAGAGCAAACATGTCCCAATGTGCAGCTGTCTAAGTACTTACGTGGCTTTGGTGATAGATACACAGAGCAAATGTGTCCTGACTTCTATCCAGCCTATGTACAGGGCCGGCTCTGGCTTTTTTGCCGCCCCAGGCAAAAAAGCCTCCGGCCGCCCCCCCCTCCTGCGGGGGGGGGAGGGCGGCCGGAGCCCCGGGGGGAGGGCGGCGAGCCCCGGCGGGGGCTCCGCTCTCCCCGGTGGCCGGAGCGCCGCGCCGCCCCCCTCCAGGTGCCGCCCCAAGCACAAGCTTGGTGGGCTGGTGCCTGGAGCCGGCCCTGCCTATGTACTATATACCATAACAGCGTCTATCTGAGATCCCAGCTCCACACCACTCCACTCCACTCCACCACAAAAAAATTTCCTTGGGAATTTGGGAAAAACAGGTGCATCTTGCAGCACATAAAGGTGCCCAAACCCATGCTCTAGGCCACCAAGGTTGGAAGTGATATCTGAACTTTTAAGATGGCCATCTGACTTCAGAACAACAGGAAATTCCCATAAAAATAACATTCAAACATTTGCATTTTCACCACAGAGTGGCCACTCTATCCATAAAGAAACCAAAGGAGAGATTGTGTCTGGCAGTAATGAAATACACTCATTAAAAAGATGTGGTGAATTTTGCACTAGTGAAAATGCTAGACTGACAGCCCTGGAGATTGAAGTTCTCTGTTCACTACAGAATAGGTGCAGCCTAAGCAGCAGTGTTGCAAACTATCCCCTGCTCCCATCCCAACTGTAACCTGAAGGCATCTCTAGGGTGTAAACAGGTGGCTCACTCTCCAAAGCATGATTATCCTTTTGCTTCCCCATAGAGCCTGCTAACAAAGGACCCAGTTCTGACAGTAGCAGCAATGGTCTTTCAGGATGTGGACAACCATCTGTGGGGAGCTAAGAGATCCACCAGCCAAATTCAATCGAGCCACCAAGCAGCTATTACACAGTAGTACTGTTTGCTCCCCCATGATCTGGCCTGGACTCAGTCCAGCAACTTTGAGGTTCAGTAACTCTGGCTCGCTATCCTGCAACCAAGGCAATAGTCAGGGTGTAAACCAAACAACACTGAACTAACATGCAGGTGGTGGTTGTTCAAGAGAATTTAAACAAGATTATCCTACACTGGTAGGATCTGACCCGGATGCCTCACTGTTCATGAGAGAGATTAGACTGTGCCTCTGCATTCACCTACTACTGCCACTGGAACGGAAACAGCCAAACTGTTTCATAGGCTCTTTACTTCTAAGAGCTGACAGATTCTTCTTTAGCGCAAGCAGTAGAGAGGCCTGTGGTTTAGAGTTGGGGGAAGGCAGGGAATAGCTAGGTTCTATCCCTGCTGACATGCTGGAGATCAGAGTTGATGCATGTTGCAGCAAAGCGACAAGTGTAAAATCCTAAGCAGGCATGGATCAGTCGCACTATTATATCGTGGTGCTAGATTTTACAAAGGGCTGGAGAGAGCTTTCTTAGTGGAGTTGTCAGGATATAGGCCAGAATTCATTACCCTTGTAACCAAAATGAAACTATTAATATGCCAACTTCCACCCATAAATAGATATAGCAGAGACTGAATTTATAAAAAGGTGAGTGACTTACCAGATGTTGTGTGTGATGACTTTGGTAGGAAGTCCGTAGATCATCAGCTAAACAGCAATTCTCCTGAGGAGGCAAAAACAAAGAGGTGAAAAGAAGAAAAACACTCCCCCAAGCCAGAAGACAATTACAAAGATGCATTGTTTTAAAATCAAAGAGGAAACAGAATATGTTGGAACATGTAAGGAATGAAGCAAAGACAGACTGTCAGGGTGTTCAAGCTAGAGCATGTCCATCTCTTTCCAAGGCGAGTTGAATGAAAAATAATTTATAAGGACTACAGAATTATTACTGATGGGTCAGGAGAAAATCTCAGCAGCGTGTTGACAGACGTTTAACCATGGGGAAACTAGCTCCATTCCAGGTGGAGGTCACCAAGGACCAGGCTAATTTCCTGGGTGTTAGAAAGGAGGTGCTGGGAGACACCCCCAGGTCAGGACTCTAGGATGCAGCAAGACCTAGCCGGCTCGGTTTCCATGCATCACCAGGAACCTGCTGCCTTCCCCTGGCCTGTGCTGGTAATGGGCCATACTTCTCACTGCTTCCAATGCCCAGGTCTTTCCTTGGGCTGAAAGCCAGCTGAGGTGAAACGACACAGGAGTAGAGGTTCAGGGTGAAGGGGAACCAGCATGAAGCCCAGATTAGCTCCATCCAGGGACATGGGATGGGTGGACAAGAGAGAATGCAAGTCCGTTGTGCTCCTGTTGCGGGATGGGTTGCCCAGGTGATTGGCAGAGAACTCTGGAGGGAGTCTTGCTCGGGGGGATGGAAGAGGGCGGGAGCAGTATTTTAACAGAGTTGAAGACTGGAGAATGAAATACAGGACATACTCTTCTCCAGAGCTCTAAGGGTTAAGAACCATTGGGAACAAACCAAGGAAGGAGACAGTGTGCAGTAAATCAGAGGGTCTCCCAGGAAGCGAACTCTGATGCTCCTCTCCCCTCTCCCCAGCCAGAGCCAAGGACCAGCAAAGCCAAACAAACAAGTTTCTTAAACTTTTGCTTCAGCTTTGGCCTGTGTGGGCCTCCCTGCACCCTCCAAAGTAGCTTGCAGTTGCTGAGCTCCTTAAAACAAAAATTTGGCCTGGAGAGACAGCTACAGATCCCAGGACACAACACTCGGTATCGATGGAGTGGGACAGTCGTATATTAGAAGTGGTTACCATCTGCTCGATTGTACACAAGTTAGGTGCAGGCTCTGGGGAAGTTGCCAACAAGGCCTTCAGCGGGGTCAACCTTGTTCTGCTTGAACTAGAGAAATGGATTATTTAGAGACTGCATACATCGCACAGGAAGACAACGCAGGCTGAAATGGAGGCACAGAGATGTTAGCTGGGTGTTTCAGACTGGGCCTGCACTGGTAGCTAGTTGACAGTCATGAGCTGTCAGAGGAAACCAGGCCTGTGGTATTTGAAGATTTTCCCCACCTCTTTGTATAGATAAAGCTGGAACCAACCCTCCCGCTCCAAGCTCCCCAGAAATTCTGGGACAGTTTTGATCTGGGGCTTAGCGGCTACAGCTTCTCTCTACTTTTTTCCCCAACCTTGTTTTGGTCACTGTCTGTAATCAGGAGCCACTATCAAATCTGCTACACCACAAAGGATTCCAATACAGAGGCAGGGCTGATATGGGAGGCAGTCCAGTTTAATGGATACTGCACCAAAACCTGGGCTCTATTCCTGGCACTGACCTGCCGCATGAAGGGCAAGTCACTTCCTCTCTCCCTGCCTCCGTTTCCCTTCCCACCCTTTGTCTGTCTCGTTTAACTGTAAGTTCTTTGGGGCAGGGACCATCTCTCACTAATGTTTGTGCAGCACCTGGCCCAGCGGGGCCCTTAGTTGGGGCCTCTAGGAGCTAATGTAACATAAATCCTTTTTCACTGACTCTGATGTAAATTGTGAGTAGCTGGCATAAGATCAGAATCTAGCCCCGTAGCTGAATGCAGCTGTCTAACCGTGTATTTGCTAAGCTCATTAAAACACAGAACACAAACATCAGGCAACATCAGCCACGTCCCCAGACGTCTCAGAATTCAGAACGCTCTGCCATAGGAAAGCCTCCAAAGCCCCCCGAGTTTAGGTTACAAGGGAAGATTAAAACACACAACATTCACTTTGTGTGACTCGAAGGGCTGAGAAAATTTAAGGCAGATTATTTAAAATAAAAAGTGGAGCAGAAACAGATTAAAACTACTGCACCATGACCATTAATGCAGCGATGGAAAATATCAATCACGCCATCGCCTCTGAAGCTAGCTGTGAGAGAAGAATTAGGAGATTTTATGTTCCAAGTACCAGGAAACCACAGGGCCCTGGTGCCTAGTTCTGAAAAGAACACTGTTTGAATCACAAGGAGGAAAGCAGAGCCAAGGGAAGGGCTTAAAAATAGCAGTTTTAAGAGTTCAGAGATATTCAAGCATTTCAGAGAGTGGCTGAAGAAAGTAGCCCCAAAATTAGTTGACAGTAGTGTCACTGAATGCAGCACTATCAAGGGTTGACAGGCTGTTTTAGGGGACTGTAAAATCTATTGCTTCTAAGGCCTGGTCTACACTGGTGTGTGTGTGTGTGTGTGTGAGAGAGCTAAGTCGGTCTAAGTTACACAACTTCAGCTACGAAAATAGCGTAGCTGAGTGACATACTTAGAGCTACTTACCGTGGTGTCTTCACTGTGGTAGGTCAACTGCGGACGCTCCCCTGTCAACTCCGCCTACGTTTCTCGCTCCGGTGGAGTACCGGAGTCGATGGGAGAGGGCTCGGCAGTCGATTTATTACGTCTTCACTAGATGCGATAAATCGACCCCCGCTGGATCGATCGCTCCAGAGGTAAGTGTAGACATGCCAACTCAAATACAGCCCATCATGAGATCTAGTCAGGGGCGGCTCCAGGCACCAGTGCTCCAAGCGCGTGCGTGGGGCGGCAAGCCGCGGGGGAGCGGTGTGCCGGTCGCCGGCATGCCTGCGGGAGGTCCGCCGGTCCCGTGGTTTCGGCGGCAATTCGATGGCGGGTACCAGCGGACCTCCCACAGGCGCGCCGCCGAAAGCCACCTGACTACCATGCTTGGGGCGGCAAAATACAGAGAGCCGCCCCTGGATCTAGTGGCTGCTCTGTGGCCTAAGATAAATAAGTTTAGTGGCATCCATTCAGTTCCCACTTCCCAGTGTCCATGCATTCAGAAACTGGAACAGATTGGAAACAAAGTCAGACACACCAGGGACTAAATGGATTATGAAGACTGAACTACCCATTGCCTTGAGTAAGGTCAAGGATGAGGCATAGGTGAAAGTCTATACGCGTTTAGAAGTCAGCATTGGAGAATGCAAAGTGCTCGTTGCCCATCTCAACATGGCATTAAGATGCACAAGGGCATTTTTAAAATCCTGTGCACGGATTTAGATCCGCTGGGCATGTTCAAAGAGGCTACGACACACCACATGAGGAGTAATGCAGCTGTGGGGTCCTGTGTGCTGGACATGTCAAATTAACATAGCAAGAGGAAGGAAATGAGTTTCTACATCCCTGAAAGTTTCCTAGCTGGTCAGACGTTTGTATCTGCAAAGCTATGCAGCAAGATCCTGCATGCCGCACCAGTGCTGGGACACAGTATGAAGGCCACAGAAGGCCACGCTTCAATAGGAAAATGGATTTCCTCACTAAGGCATTCACAGTAAAAAAAAAAAAGTATTTAAATAAAGGGGGAAAAGCATGTGAAAGAAGAACTGCCTGGCTGATGCTAAAGATAAGGCTGCCTGTATCTACAGCATCAGGGAAACTGGTCAAGAATTACCGTTCTGTACTCAGAATATCTTCTCAACTAGCTTCAAGCCCAAATGAGAATAATCCACATAATAGATGTAGCAGGTGCAGCTAAAGGCATAAAAACATTTCTCTACTAGAGATTAGTAAGGGTATATACAAGCACAGCTGGTTTAGCTAGAGGAAAAAAAACCAGCCTCCGCAATAATGCCTTCTGTAATCCAGGGATTTCGGATTTTTAAAAAAGTCAGACCAGGTTTTTTAGAGAATAGCTTTGCTAATGGAGCATTAAGCAAATCATTGTAATTGTTACTAACATAAAATACGATTTGCTTAGGCAACCTGGTTGCCAGTTATGTTATGGCTCCCCTGGGAGCTAGGGGTGGTTGCCAGTGGTTCCCAGTTTTCACAGACACACTGAGAGCTAGCTATCATCGAGCTAGTGTGCTAAAAACACTGGGGTAGCCATGGTAGCACGGGCAGCGGTGAGCAGTACAGGCTAGTCGCCCCGAATATGCATCCCCAGGGTCCACCATGGCTACATTACTCATTAGTACACTAGCTTGAGACAGCGAGGTCAAATGTGTCTGTGCGAGCTGGGAACCACACCCCTAGCTCCAAGTATAGACATAGGGTGACCAGACAGCAAATGTGAAAAATCGGGACAGGGGGTGGGGGGTAATAGGAGCCTATATAAGAAAAAGATCCAAAAATTGGGACTGTCCTGATAAAATCGAGACATCTGGTCACCCTATATAGATGTAGCCATTGTGAAGTCTGCCACTCAGCTCCAGTCATCTTGACCAAAGTTTCTTTTTAGCTAGAGGAACATCAGGAGCATTGTACTTAGCTGGTTATTATGGAGAATCATTGTCCTCTGGGTTGCAGTATCACCTAGGTGCCCAATGTGCTAGGTGCTGCACAAACACAGAACTAAAAGCTTGTTGCTGCCTGGAAGAGTTTACCTCCGACGTAATTTGCTTCATGTCAGGCTGTCAGCTTTTGGGGCGGGGACTGTCTTTTTCTTCTGTTTGTACAGCACCTAGCACAGGGGGGCCCTGGCCCATGACGGCCATTCCTAGGTGTTCTGACAATACAAATATTTAATATAGAATATGAATAGATTTTGGCTAGAGAGACCTGCACCAAAAGCCTCAAGCCAAGACAAACTTGTGCACTCTGGGGAAGGCTGGATCCAGAAGGGAACGTGGTGCCAGACCTTTATTTCTATAATGGACTTAGCCAGAAGCCCAGATCTACTCACCTCTGAGGGCGGGAGGGAGAGTTAGAATTGGATTTAGCTCCTAACTGTGCAGCTTGGACCCACCTGTTGTTAATTGTAGCAAATTGCTCTCCCGGGTTGTTTGCTGGGATGGGGAGAGCAAGGGGCAAAGTTTCTTTGCTGAAGCTGACAGAGCTTGGCCGCATGGCCAGTTTGTCCTTTAACCCACAAACACACCTGAGGGCCCAATCATTTCTATGTGCTTGAATTTCTGTTGAGCTATTTCGTGTTTAATTTAAGGAGGCCCCCCACACTGGAGTTCCATAAAAGCCCAGCTGTAACACACGGCACGTAATCATAGTTCAAGTGTTCACAAAAGTGAGCAAGCATCATCGTCGTCCCTATTTTATAGACTGAGACTGAGGCAGAAATGGTCAGTGGCCAAGCCAGGACTGGAACCCATGTCTCCCAGTGCACTGCCCTGTCCATTGGATCAGCTGTACTGGGCTGAGAAAGACGTTACAGTGCAAGCCTGCCTGCAGTTGGCCCACTGTTGCCTTCCCTACACGTGGTGCATATTGGCCTTGCAAAGCTATTCAGCCCATCTGAACTTCGGGCTTTCCCTCCAACAAGGCAAGAGATTTTCAGTAGATATGACCACTGTTGCTGATTAAAACTATGTAAAAGTCCCAACAGCAGAAGAGCTCTTATTGCCAAATCTCCACCAGTGGAATTAAAAAAAATTATTTGTGCACTTATAGTAGAAAGGAGCTCATTTGTACGTGGCAGAATTGGCACCATGGCTGAGGGAGGTAATTTAAAGCAGAAACAGGACTTCGTACAATGATTCCCTTTTAAAAAGTAAATGTAGCATCTGATTGGAAGAGTAGGTGGCTTTTCCTTAGAGAAGAATATAATTTGAGGGCGTTAAAGGAGTCAGAGTCAGGATGAAGTAACCTGACCAAGTACAGTAGGGTTATTATACTGGATATGCAAAAATGAAGTGATACATTCGTTAATTCATTGCAGAGAAGAAAGAATTGCAGTCAAGCTTCATTAGGTTAGTATTGGTGGAGTATTATACCATCAACGTGAACCCACTAAGTAGTTTGTTTTCATCTGTGATTGCACCTATATTTGCTGGTTGCTTGCTATGTTCCCCTCATCAGGTAATAAATCTGCTATAGACAGGGCCCATCAGCTCATTAAATATGTTGATTTCATGCAAATTGCATGATTGACACCAGATTCTCCACCAAAGGGGCCTAGCGGGATTTCATGAGCTGTGGCACAAGAATACAGCTCTTTTCAGTGGATACCCTAGATGAGTGCCTAACTTCCTGCAAGGAACATCTAAACGTGCAGCTAGGTATGGAGATCAGTGGTGACTTTCTGAATAGAAAGCATCTCCATACTGAAGAGCTAAGCTCAAGAAAAATCAAGGTGCTGCACCTGGGTAAATAGAGGTAGAGGCTATTTATTTTTAGCATTGTTATTACTAGGACTTGTTGGGAGGAGGGAATTTAAGCCATGAACTCAGACTTTTATTTTTTGGGATCCCAACTATAAAGAACAGCTTAACTCCTAAACTTTCGTGCAGAATATGGAGTTCCACAAATGTAGGATCTGAATTTGATTTGCTTCTGCACCATGCTACCCTAATTTGGAGAAGCATTTCCCATGGCACTTACATGATTGCTGAAAGATGGAGGTGGCCCTGAGATGGCTATTAAGGGCATCAAAGTAAGATGAACTAGGAATTTGGAGCCAGACTGCCAGCTGGTGTCTGTGGACTGACACTGATTTACACCAGCTGAGAAGCTGGGTACAGGTGTCTAGTTCCCCTCCATAAGTGATGAGAAAACCCCATGAGGTGCAGAGTTTGGTTCCAGTTTTAATGCTTCTCCAGACTCTCTAACAGGCTGGTTGGACGTTTTCTGACAGAATTTTCTATTGGAAAATGCCAATTTGTCAAAATTGAAACAGAGCTGGAAATAGAACACAGAACTCCAGACTCTCAATCCGGTGCCATAGTCACAAGACAATACTCCCTAGGTCCCATGTACAAGATCCACTCTGTACACATTAGCACATGTGCAACTGATAGCTGAATGACTCATTGTTTATGCTTACCTACCTGGGAATATGAATAATCTTGGACTCTGGTATCAGTACTTCACTTAATTCCATGACAGACTGGAACATTGTACCCTGCATCATCATAGGTCATATGTGACAGTCTGTACCCTATGTTCACCACTTTTAAAAGACTATGATAAATTTTATACAAAGTATGTCTTGTGCGGTATCATTTGAAAACTCATAATTTGCAGATCATTATTGGCTTGATAAAATGTGTGTGGCAACACTGTATGTAAAGTTATAAGATTCTACTGTATGATCTTACAAAGGCATATTCCAAATCTGGGGAAGCAGCCCAAATGTGTTCATCGGAGACAAAAGGTTAGTCAGCACCTTAGCCAGGTGTCAGCATAATTAAATGGACTATCATTTGGTTAAGTGGCCATTCTTTGTCAGGAAGAGGGTTGTGAGGGAGAAATTTACAATTTGGCAATGGAACAGCTCGGGGTTCCTGTGTAAACAATCTGGCTATCACCTGAATCCCAGCTAGAGATGATTCTCAAAGAGGCCCCAAATCACCTCTCTCCCCTCATCTCTACTCCCGGCATCAATAACATTTGAAAGACAAAAGCAGCATCATTGAACTGGGGAAGGGGTCCTGCTGAAGGGATTCAGCCAGACTGCTGTAAGCCTATGGTGAGAGAAACCTTTTTGCTTTAAATTCATTTAGTTTGTTAAATTCGGTATTAGTTTGCATTTTACCTTTTATTTCTTTGTAACCAATTCTGACTTTTATGCCTCGTTACTTGTAATCGCTTAACAATCTATCTTTCTGTAGTTCATAAACTTTTTGTATTGTTTTATCTAAGCCAGTGTGTTTGGATTGAAGCGTTTGAGATAAGAGGGTCTGTGCATATCATTTCCCATGAATGAAATGACAGGCTTTCTATGACCTTGTATTGTTCAGAAGGAAAGAGCTGGGCAGTACAAGACAAACATTTCTGGGGACAAGTCTGGGACTGGGAAATTCTTGGTGTCGCTCTACAGTATAATTCAAGGGTAGCAGACTGGTTGACTGAAGCACTCCTGCAGTATCGCTGGGGTTAATTTACATGCTGGAGGCTGTGTGTGAGCTGGTCAGGAGTGGTTGCTCTCACAGCAAAGCAGCGTAAAAAGTTAGAGAACAGAGGGGACACAGATGTCCAGTTTGTACCCTGGTGAACATCACAGTATAGTTCAAGAAGGCTGCTTCCTAACTGATGCATTTTCATCTTTGCAACTAAACTCACAGGAGGTTTGATTGCCTGACACGGAAGGTCTCTTTCCCAGCCACAGTATGTGCCTTGAAGGTGGAGAGTTATATGCCACTGGAACCAAGTGAAACGGGATTTAGGATCACGACTAATTTGTTTAGCTGCACAATGTGGTGGCCCACACTTTTCAGGCTGCCTTTTAAAACTCACATGCATGGCAATTTGATCTTTGAAAGCAATGAATTATTGCAAAGGTGATTTTAGTCCCTCAGCATCAAAGCCACAACAGGGATGGTAAAAGCCAGCTGGATGAAAACAGACCTTGGGGCAAATCCTCAGCTGGTATAAATAAGTGGTCAGAGCTTTACTGAAATCTGCCCCAGAGTTTTTGGGCCTGAGTCTTCATAGCCCTGCACCCTGTGTCCTCACTCTGATTTAGCCGTATTTTACACCCGCAGAGATTAGGGAAAGACCTGTTCAGCATGAATACTTAGCTGGTGGATGTACAGTAGAGCTGGGTGGGAAATGATTCTCCCATCCTGCAAAACAGATTTCAAAAATTTTCCCAGGAGGATGAAATCAAGTGGTGATTAGGGCACTGAATTACCAAGGGCTTGAACCTGGGTCTCCCACACGAGTATATGGCCTGTATGCTACTCCAGGAAAGCAGAGAGGGCCGGGGGATAGGTTAGGGTGTTTCTCTGCCTCACCAGACACTCCGAGAAACCTCTCAACAAGAGTTTTGTTGACCCTGGCATGATCCCCCACAAAAAAAAAAAAAAGATTGGTTTTGACGAATCAGCATTTTCTGATTATGAACTCCCCACCAACTTCACCACATAGTTCTTTGAACAAGTAACACACACTGGATTTTTGTAAACATCCCACCATTTTAACAGAGTAGAAGTTATTGTTAACTGTAAGGAGTTATTTCTCCTCCAAACTGCATCTACCAAGCCTAATTAGGAGGCTGAGAGGAAAAGCTGCACCATGTGAAAGCAGCATCTGAGTGAAAGAAAGTGTGGAAGGGGATGTTTTATGTCTGTTTATCAGTTGTATTATACGACCGCCCAGAGGACTAAAGCGAAAAATCGCCCCCCAGCAAAAATATGCCCCTTTGTGATAGGAACCGTACAAACGCAATGTTCCTGGTCCAGACAGCTTGCAGAGTAATGATAGTCAGACTTAACAAAGAGTTGCTGAGTTGAGCTGAGCTCAGTCCAATCACAGACTCATGGAAACTAGATGTGTACAAGGCCCACAAATCTGGATCCAGATTTTGGGAGTGTTGAGAGCTGGCTTTTGGATTCAGCCCCTACATTATGGCAAAGCCTGTTCTCTTGTCATTCAGGGCAGACCATGGGCCTGATCAAAGTTCTGAGGTAACTAGCTGCTGGTGCTACTCATGTCTGACAGAGAAAGAACTATTTGCTTTATGGGAGGAGCTACTGTTGCTGCGAGAGTGGAAATGAACATGTTGTCTTGATGCAACTACAGATACCCCTGAAACTGGAATCCAGATTTGAATATTAAGAGCGGCTCCTTCTTGTGATTAACGGACTGAGACAAAGCCCTATCTCTAAACACACCTGAGCTTTGGGTCCAGACCCACACCTGAGCTCTACGGCTCAGGCCCATCTCTATTTTATAGTACCAGTGAGCATAGGAGTAATAAATACCGTTTCAAGATATAATGGGACACAGATTTTCCTTCACTTTAAACACAGCATTTCTGGCAACCCACTGGACTCCTTTTACCAAAGGAGACCTCACCGATCCCGACAGTGGTGATTTATATGGTGATTGTAGCTGTTTACGCCATTGATCAGGAGAGCAAATGCCAGGAGAGCCTAAGCCTGGGAAGTTTGAAGCAACAGAGGACACTGCTAGATCTGCCAATTGGTCAGAAGAAAGTCTCAAAGCACAGAGGAAAAATCCGCACCAGTATGAAGGTGCTACTTGCTATAGTGATGTGAGCGGACTTTGTTGCCGGCATCCATTATGTATAAGTATTTCCAATTCTTCTTTAGTTCTCAACACCATATCAGTCCTCAGCATAACAGCTCACAGAAGCATTAGCTCGGCATGGGTGGATTTAACTTCCATCTCTCAGTGAAAGGAAAAAGGAGGTGTTTGGTTTTCTGATCTTCTTTGAACATACATTGCAATCTGCCCTTTCCCTTGTGTTGCTGCTAAGCGTCTGCTCTGGCCATCCAAGTTAAACCCACACATTTGTCTGCATTATACACGCGGGGGCCGGAGGAATTATGTGGATTTATGACACGGCTTTTCTGCATTTTGTGTCCTGACATTGCCAAGCGTAAATGTATATCTGAGCATTCCTAGCTTATAGACCCTACCTAACAGCACATATAGCCTTGCATCCGACGATTTTAAAGCACATCACAAGCATTAAGCCCCATACGTTACGTTCCCTGTTTTACAGGGGTGGAAACTGAGGAACTGAAAGGCAAAGTGATTCAAAAGGGAAGTAAAGGCTACCACATGGAAATCCTGAGTCTCAGCTCCCTTTTCTTATCAGACACACGTTGCCTCTCAAAGACACAAAGGATGGGTTGTGGGAATTCAGCATGATTTCCCCCCCCTCGTCCCCACACTATGACTATTATATTGGGGGAAGACAGTCTAAAGACCTTGAACTGGGGCCCACTCCTGCCTCCATTGAAATTACTGGCAAGACTCCCAGCACTTTCAGTGTGGCAGGATTGGGCCCCTAGTATTTACCAAAGGATACGATTAATGCGGAGTTCTACAGACGTACAGTTAGGCAATGCGAGACCATTGGTACATTAGAGAAGAGAATATAGTGGCTCTATGCAACACATTAATGCTTCTCCCCTCCAACTGGTCATAGATTTGTGCCTGATTCTTCACACAGATAGTCCCTGTTCATATAAGAAATCCCATTGACTCATGTGAATAAGATATGCAGGACTAGATGTTCAAGAGAGGAAGGCATGAATGCGACCTCAAGAGCGGATTGTAATCTTGCTACCAAAATGCCTGCTTACCACTATCACCTTCTTAAACTAAGACAACAAAGGAGGACCAGACATTTCAAAATCTCCTGGTCTCTTACTGGTCAACAGTAACTGACACCGTGGGGCTGACCTGTGGAGACTCACATGTGTGTACCTTAGGGAAAGCAGAAAGCTTCGGGCCAAAGGAACTATCTCCGGGATTAATTTGGGCCAAGGGGTGCAAAGGTGGGGCCAGCTGAGTCAGCTCATGGCTGCATGGTTGGAAGCTTATTCACACCATCACAATATAAAAGAATGAAGGGGTAAAACCTGGTCCCAGTGAAGTCAATGGCAAGACTCTTACTGGTTTCACTGGGAGCAGGATGGGGACCAATGGTCTGAATAACTCTTATGCCTGCCAATTCTGGCAGACAGACCGCAGCTGCCATGATGGGGAGTCGGGGGGGGGGAGGGGGCACGAGGAAAGAGCACGCACCTCCAAACAGGCGGTGTCCGAGCCACATCTAAGCATGCCTCTGCTGACTGGGTATTCATAGGTAGGATGTCCCTGGTGATAAGCATGGCTGCATCCACCACCCCCTCATTCCCCATGCTGTGCCTCATTAAGGACCACAATAGGAGCCTTCGTTTAATTAATTAAGGCTCATAGCATGTCCTTGAGGTAGGTAAAGGAGCTGGGGAAGGGAAATGCAGAACCTTTTCTTTTATAATTACCTCTAAAATGGAGGTGCTTTCTACTCAGGCATATGGATAATGCAACCAACCACATGCTCCTTTTTCAGAGACACAGGGATTTTTCATAGAATCAAAGATCAGAAAGGCTCACTCTGCTCATCTAGCTGGACCTTTTGCAAAACCTCGGCCAGAGAATTTCATGACAAGAATAAGGAGAGTTTTCAGGTTAATGCAGGGAAAATTAAGACAAAAACCTCCACAGCCTATATTCTGTGTGGCCCCAGTTAGATGCAATGCACATCAATATGAAATCCTGGCCAGTCAATAACCACAGTCTGATGACTGTGCACGACGTTCTAAGAGAACAAGTACCAGGATGAATAATGCATACACTGTTGTCTCGACAGAAGCAAACTCAGTTTATCATGCTGAAGGAATCCTCTCAAGATAGTTTGGTCTGTCAGAGCTTGTTGAAAGACTACAGCCAAAGCACAGGATTAGGAGACGATTCTCTAGATTTCCTTTCTCTGTTTCCTTCTCTCATTCTTGTCATAACTGCGTCTCTGCCTCCGCGTCTGGTATTTTGTTTCCAATTTACTTTCTCCTCATAAGTTTCAATTCTGCAGCAAAGAGCTGCATCGTTTCCTCCCTTCTTGTCGTAATGCTCTCCATGCTTCCATTTGGGGTATTTTGTTTCAAATTTCTCTCTCATGTATAATTTAGCTTTGATGAATACTCGATGACAGCTCTTTTGCAAGTTCATCCAACGGCTTTATCTTTGAAATGTAGCTGCTCCATTTATCCACTCCCAACTCCAGGCCTTCATTCGTGGTGCACCTCAAGCTTGGAGCAGTTTCCCACTTCCCTTTTCCCAAATTCTCCTCTTTAAACCCAAGTTCTTCCGTGAAACCTTCAGACACTGATGCTCATTGACTGGCCATCCAGGGCATTTTGCTTTGCAGTTTGTGTGGTGTGTCTGCTGTCCTGGGGATAGACATTGCCAGGGGTGAGACTGTGAGATCCTCACTCTAGGGACTACGGTTAAGAGGATGATTCGTAACAGATAATTTGAGGAGTTAGTCCATCAGCAAAATGGAGCTATCTGTGAACAGGTCATTATTCCTGCAAGTCTAGGCTTTGGTCACAAATTAATTTTTCACATTTTTTGCTCAATGGATTCAACAGGAGCATTCAAAATTCAGACTGTGGTGCTTAATTGCGATTGATCTGCCCAATCACAAGGTATTGTTTCTGCTCCCTGATTGGATGACTGTGTAAGAAGTTGCAGTGCAACTATGTAAGGGGATCTAAAATGCATTTTTCCGTGAACACTCCCGCTTTCAAGTTTGCTTTCTGTTGAACTCGATGACCAAGTGCTGCAATGTAACCGAGCTACATCTTGATGCCCTTATATAGGTTAAACGCCTGTTGTCCAGACCTACAGGACAAAACGATGCTGTTGTAAATACAGATGATTATTATAGGAGCGCTTAACAGGGCCTGCTGAGAGTGGGGCCCCATTGTGCCATACAGCTCCTGTCCTGAAGAGTTTACAATCTAATCAGACAAAGGGTCGGAGGAGACATAGCCATGGACTGACTCCTCCAGGGCTGAATGGGAGTTTTAGGAGAGTAAAGATGCAGGTTTTGTCACAACCAGCTTGGCATCCAGACTATTTAGAAGGCATTGGGACAAGTTCATTCCATTGATTTTAGTGTGGACAAAATCTCGGGTCTCTACTTTAACTCCACTTTCCAACTGCATGTTAGAGACCTTAGGCCAAGTTATGAGTTTGTGTTATGTTGGTATAAATCCATCACCTTCTATGGATCCTAGGAATTTACATCAGTGGTGAGCAGGGTCCAGACCCCTTCTGCACTATTCTTCAACTCAGTCTCCTTGTACCACTCAACCAGTCAAGTCAACGCAGTTATAACACTTCACACCAGCTGAGGACTTGTCCCTGAGTTATCACTGTGATACATCCCACAGCTACTCCATACCACACTGTGTGCAGTGTGTTCTGGTATCTTGTGTGCCTCACACAGTAACTCAGAACAGTTGTTCCCTGTCTGCTATTTGCACCCCCATCTCAGTGGGGAAAAAACACCTCCCCGCACTTCGGAAGGAACAACATTTTAAATGAATCCAATGCTGCCTGATGATTGAAGAGACAATTTAAGGGAAGCCATCCAGTAGCTAGGAATCAAGCTCCATTATGCTATATTAAAAATTAAGTGCACTCCACTGAGCCAGACAGCCACAGATTGAATTAATAATGTTATTTATTCCATTTAACTGCTTATGGGTAAAGCATAATCATAGCAGCACTTTAAAATCAACATTGGAGTCAATAGCTCGGGCTCCGGGGTTCTTTACAGAAAACATTGAAGTGCACTGAGCAGCTGGAAGTGAAGAGTGTGAATGTGTGAAATACAGCGGAGCTGGTAACAAGGAAGTTATATGGGCATGATTGTTCATTTGGCTACTAGTGCTCCAGCAACACTTAGCCTTTGGAAAGCAAGAGCAGCTCCCAGAAGATTAATTGGCGTTTGAGCTGGTGTATGTTCTGAAGCTGGTTGACTTTTTTTGGCTTTTTGACCAGAGCAAGAACCAGTCATGGAAAATTCTCCTTTTCAGGGACAAGTCAGTAAAATTTCAGTTTTGGAAAGATTTAAAAATGACCAAAAATGGTTACATATTTTCCCGGGTTTTGATTTTGTTGTTGAAAGCTAAACAATTTACACAGGAAGTTGTGTTTGTTGTTTGGGGGTGGGGAAAAGGGGAGAAAAAAATCCCTCCCCCCAGAGATTTCCCACTAAAATAATAAAAGAGTTTCAGCTAGCTGTTGTATTTTCCCTCTCCTCCACCCTTGCTTCAGTCTCTTGTTTTGGGGCAGTTGTGACTCTCATGTCACACCACTATGGCCATGTCAGGAAGCGCATCCCTTTCTCCCCAAGTATTGTTCACCGTCACTCAGGAAATCCAGCAAACTCCTCCTGTCAATACATAGGCACATTTCGTATCACTAACCACTTCGAATTTATTAGGGTTCCAAAAATCCAGTCTATTGGGCTCGTACATAGGATAGATCTGTTGCTGTTATTTCATTCAGTTGATTAGACAGAGATGAAGTCCTCTGGGGCCAAGAGGCCGATCTCTCTTACACCTATGTAAACATGGAGTAACTTCATTGACTTCACTGGAGCTAATCCAGATTTACACCTGCGTAATAGTGAGATGAGAATCCAGCCCTTAGTATAGAACCTTGGGTTCCTAAGCACATTCTGTACCCCCATGATTATCTTCACTCTCCAAAGGAGAGCAGCAACTGCGATAAATCAAACAATTGGAACTGGCTTCCGCCATTTACACAGTGGTCCAGGCTTTTTTAAAAAGGAAAAGCTTTGAAAATAAGATCTACTCTGAAGACCCAGGGGAAACCTTCACTAGAAGGTCTCATAATTCAAGGCTAGGATTAGTTCCCTTTAATGCTTTTTTCATGACAGCTATAATACTCTGGAGTAACATCACCACGAAAAGGCCTGTTATATGACTTAATGGGTCCCAAACACCTGTTCGTTTGGTACATAAGATATTGGAGTCACATAAGCCCCTTTATAAACCTCTCTACGGGTGCAGCTAAGTGTTGTTATTAGAATGACTGTAATTGGTCCTAGGCTTGTCAACCATTCTATCTATTTGAGTAGGAAACCTCTGCTAAAATGTGAAAACTGTTAGTATAAGCTGCTGCGGGCTCTGCCAGCTAAGCTGTTTCTTCATGAAACCGACTCATTTTGGTGGCCCCAGCTTGGCCACTAGAGTTCAGGCTGGAACAGGAAAGGGCTCTTCCTGGCTTTCAAGAAAAGACCACATCATCTTGTAAGATATATGAGCAAAGAAGAAAGGAACAGGCTGTGATAGTTAATACTTTACAACATCAGCTAACACTGATATACTAGGGCTTTTCATCAGTAGACCTCCAAGCGTTTATTTTCAAAAGACTTTTGATAGCAGTGTTATGGTCAGTCACAGATGGAACATATTCTGAGCCTTGTCATAGTGCTTCAATTTGTGTCTGATGAATCTGCTTAATTAGAAGCAGGACACCACTGCAGAGAGAAAACCACAGGGAGTCAGTGTGGCAATTCCTAACTTCTCCAGCGACGAGCGGATTATTATTATTGTTTATTATTTGTATTATAATGAATTCTGTGTGTGCAAGAGAATTTTTTTTAATCCTTCGAGATGACAGAGGATCCGGGAAATGTACACTGTACCCCAGCTTGGAATGGTTTCCCTTTGACTGCCTGAGAACATACATGGCACGGAGATCCTCCTACAAAAGAGCTTTGATGTGGCTCCCAGGGAATTCACAACACTGAGACGGCAGCGAATCTGAGTTAACCTTTTTCCAAGTGGTGATGCGCTGAAGTACAGCATACATCAGTGTGATTTGTAATTGGCTACAGAATACCCAAGAGGTACATTATGGGCCAGATCCTCAGCTGACTTCATTGGGGCTACATCCATTTATGCCAGCTGAAGAGCTGACTCTGTGTCTTTATCCGTTCTTATCCCCTCCTGTGCATAATCTACTTTGAAAAGTCCCCAGACAAATTTCTCACACAATTGTGTGTCCAGTATATACACTGCACCCTGTCTTCTATGCATTCATCTAACTGGAAGCTTGGAAAATATCAATGTCCAAGGGTAAAGTTAGTCCTATTTTTGTTGCAATTAACTAAGTTGTTGTCATGCAATTATATTTCTCTTTTGGTCATTTTCATGGGAACAGGGGTGTCAGAAATTATGTTAACATGTAAAATAAATGAAAGACTGACAGACAGACAGACCTCTACCTCGGGCTTTCAGCCAGCTATACAGAATAACAACCCCTGCACTTTTCATTTGTTTGGTTCCATGTTCTGCTCAGACTATGAAAAGGAAGGACAAGTATGTCGAGTCTGTCAATTTCATGATACACTGGAAAGAATGAAGAATTAACTGTCAAAAACTTCACTGAAGTAACTTGGAGCCTGTAAGAGTCCCTCATTGATGTGTATTTATGTAAATCTAAATCAGTTTAAATTCAGGTTTTCTTGAATTCTGACAGAGGTTATTAAATCCCTTTATGACAGGCATTCTATACTCTACATAACCCCAGGAACTCTTTAGAGATTTTGCCCTCCTTTTTAATGTAATACTTTGCAATTATATGTTGCAGAACCTTTCAACAGAGGATCTCAATTTACAGATATTAATTAAGCTTTTCAACACCCATTTAGCAGACATGCATGTGCTATTTAATCCCCATTACATAGAAGGGTAAATTGAAATGCAAAGAGGCTATGTGATTTGCTCACAATGACACACACTGAATCTGTGGCAGATTCAAGAAGAGAGCCCAGGTGTCCTGCCTCTCAGACACCTACACTAATCATTTAGTAACATTACTTTGCAGTGACAGTCGGTATATTTTATAATGCTGGGGCAGAGATGAAAGGAATGAATGCACAGGATAAATACATTAGCCAATAACCCTAATGTGGCAATGGCTCAAGTGAAGTCAGATTGGTCCACATTAAAGGCAGTTATAACTCCAGCCATTCTTTCAGTCTAGATTTCCTTATCTAACGTACGTGCCTGTCTCTGCTCTGTGGAACGTGTTTTAATTTTATAGCGCACATTAGTTATGTCGCTTTCCTGAGCCAAGAACTTCATGGTGTGTAGCTGTTACCCATAAAACTCATGGAACCAGTCACAAATTTTCCTCAGACAACATAGAGTAAGCAAGTCACCCTGTTCTACGGCCCCCTACTCCTTCTTATAGCAGGAATCCCCTTGCTCAGGCTATTAGCTCAGTCGTTTGAGCACTGGCCTGCTAAAGCCAGGGTTGTGAGTTCAATCCTGAAGGGGGCCATTTGGGGATTGGTCCTGCTTTGAGCAGGGGGTTGAACTAAATGACCTCCTGAGGTCCCTTCCAATCCTGATATTCTATGATTCTTCCCTTATCTGCAAGGCCAACAATTTATGTGTTGTTCTGCATAGTCATTCAATGTATGCCTGCATGTTATTTCCCTTTCTGCATGCCTGTATTTCAAAGTTTGGTTAGGGCTGTTCCTTTAAAACAGTTGGGCACCTGGCTAGCAGAAGAGATCAGCTGCTCTATAGCTGACCCTAGGATGGTATGTTTCTTGGACATCTTAACTGTGCAAGAATCTCACTGACTTCAATCAGAGTTGTGGCTGAACCTCCCCTTCGGGTTTTGGGTCCCATTTCAGCAGTGCACTTAAGCAAATGCGTCGCACCCACTGAAATTAGGGGAATTTAAGCACATGCTAAAGCACTTTGCTGCATGCAGGACTTGAGCAGGAGGCAGACAATTAAGGAAAGTCTTTACTGGAAAGATAGCAGGACTGCCAGACAAAACAGCTCCTCAAGGTTACCAATAGACATCAAGTCAAATGCTCCACTGAGTTCAGTGGTTACTTCCTAAGTTTGTTTGTTTCTTTTTTAAATCAGCCCAATTGGAAAGCGTAGGTCCATGAAACTGCTCTTTGACCACACTGGTCAAGTATCATTCCCCCCTCCCAAACGTCTGTGTTAGACACGTTTAGTAAACCAACAGGGGACAGCCAATCCCAGTACCTTGCGGTGCAGTAATTCAACTCCCAGCTTAGCCTGCTGCATGCTACCCAGGGTTATCCTCCCTCTGCCTCTCGCTGAGCCATGTTAGCAGGTCTGGCTGGAATAAGCTCTTTGCCTCTTTCAGGAGTGCTGCCTCGTTAGTGCAACCATGAGCACCCGTGAGGTGTGTGGGGCGGGGTGGGTAGAGGAGACTTGAACAGGAAGTCATCTCTCTGTTCACCAGATGCTCCCTGTTACAGGGACAGCAAAGGAAAATTGGGAGCATGGGATGCAAACCAGCTACTTATAGCCATGAGAGCCAGTAAAGTCACTGCTCATCTGGGTAGGTGGCAGGGTCAGGCCTACAGTCATTAGTTAGGGCTCTGGCCAGATAAAGGAGAAACTAAAAATCTCCCTTTTTTTTTTTTTAATTAATTTTCTTTGTTGAGTTTTGGCTATTTTAGCACCTTGTAACTTCCTAGAGAAATCAGCAACTGTCACCACTTCCTACCAGGCACGCCAGCTGGAAACTATTGTTTCCTTAACAAACGGAATAAACACAAAAAGACGCACTCACAAAGGCAGTCTCCGTCGCACATGGCATGTGACCACACACGCAGAAGAAAGCCACTTACCACCCCCAGAAGAACGTGGCCACGGCTACCCCTTCCCTGCAAAAAAAATGGTGTGTTCTTACATTGAGACAGTGAACTGTGTGTAAAATCCTAGTGGAGACAAGGCACTGTTGTTTTTACTTGGATGTAGCTAGTTACAGTCAAGATATAGGGTTGACTTTGACTAGCTACACCGAGCTAAGAACTACCGGAGCCTTGTCTCCACTAGGTTATAACAGCGAGACAACTATTGTGATGTAAAAAACACACTTTTTTGGGGGGGAGGGGCAGTGAAGACAAAACCCAAGAAGTTACCGGTGAAGCAGCACGCATAGGAAATGACACGGGATGTACGATCAGTGTTAGCTGGGATACAAATCCCCTTCAAAGTCAAAGTCTCACCATTTTCTGGATTCTTTCCCTCCTCCCCCTCGGTATTTGTTTATATTTTTAAGCTGATTTTGGGTCACTGCTTAAGAAAAATTTCTAGGATTATAACTTTACAGTTGCAACTGATAGGGTCAGCGAGAGAAAACGATATAGTGTAACCCCCCCAAATTTTGCCATTTGCAATCTACCGAAACAAGGAGGACATGGATTTAAAATGTCCTCCTTGCCCTGGTAGATTTCATGGATTTCAGTGGGGTTGCACCAGGAATGAGTTTGGACCATCACATCTGTTAGAAAACAATGCTTCCTTCAAGTGCTCTTTTATTTACTCCAGTAGATTGGGTCCAGCGTATCAGTTCAATCAGCTATTCACTTAACCATAAAACCAGATGTACAGAGTCATGCACCATCTACAGTGACTGAATCTGTGCCATTTAGAAAATGAAAAAGAAAAAAAAAGCTGAGATGTGCTGAAATGCCCAGAGCCTTCAGAGTTTCCTAGGTAAATTGCTTTCCTTTTGAGATCCAATTATTTTTGTTACCTCCAAAGAAAGGCTGTTTTAGCCACATTTCTTGGGAACAGTGGTGACACCTAACGGGTTGTTACTGATGTAAATTCCCAGTGGCCATCTGAGGGGAGAGGCTGTAGCAAGAAGGGAACATATTACCTTTGCGTCTGGGTATCAGCATCTTCTGCAGCAGCTGGTACTGTACCTGTCATTCTGTGCCCAGGCAATTAATTACACTGCTCCCAAAAGGGAAGAGCTAATTACCTGCTACAGCTCCTTGCATTTGGGGCTAGAATTGGACACTCTTATTCAGGTGTCTGAGGTCACAGGGCATCCTTTGACCCCACTTGTACAATGGATATAAGATGTCACTTGCACTCCCTGAGAATGAGGGGGACATGTGTATGGCAGAAACTTTGGGAAGGTTCAGGGGTAGTTCTAAACTCTCCAGCTTGCCCCAAGGTCCATAATGGGCCAAATCAACCCTGCCCACCAGACTCAAGCCCCCTTCCTCAAACTTTGGGGAAGTTCTTTGATCTGCATTCACATCCATTTTGTAGCTCAGGCCCATCTCCATCATTGCCCGGTCTCCTCCATAATAGCACGGAGGAGGGATAAATACCCACGTTGCAGCGTTCAACTGACAACTCTCACTCAGTTTCCCTGCTGCCTGAGAAGTGTCACGGACTTTGCCAGCTCTAGTTTAGATACCAATATGCAGAGATGACCTCCCTGGAAGGATCCACATCAGCAAAACTATGGTGGACATCCACGGGGAAGTGGCCGAGGTATATTTCCTGTTGTGAGCGGTGTGATGTGTTTTGCCTGGCCCTTGTTAGACATATAAGAACATTCTCAGAACTCAATATAGTCCTTCCCTTCCTGGCATACCAGATAGAAAGCCAGACACCAAACATGTGGCAATCTCACCTATCTGACATTTACAGTGAAGTAGAGCAAGATGAACAGTTTGTTGCCCATAATACCAGTTTCTAACAGAGCCCTTTTATTTCTTGAACTGATCCAGTCCCTGGGAAAACCCCTCAGCATACATGGCTTAGCTTCTGCTCCACTTGTAAATGGCGCTGATGACATATTATAGATTTCTACACACTTCTGGGGAATCATTGTAGTCCAGTGGATTGGGCACTAGAGTCAGGAGACCTGGGTTCCACTTCAGCTCTGTCACCATGACCTTGTGGAAGTCATATCCCCTCTCTAGGCTGACCGTGGAATTTAGATCAGACCCTAGTATAACTCGCCAGAGCTAATTAAAAAAACAAAGCAAGAAACTGTTTTCCCTGGGAAAAGGTTGTCAAATTTTTTTTTTTAAAGAACAAAGAGACCTATGGATTCTAAACAATAAAATCCTGTGTCCATGTGTGTAAGTCTAGCTCGTAGTTGATGTGTTCCCCTTCACATGAGAGGTCATCACTTAAAAAAAAAAACCCAAACAGTTGACAGGGACAGCAAAGTTTTGAAACACTGGCAGTCAAAGGTCAGTTTTTAAAAGCAGGAATCCCTTAAATGAGACGTGTTCAGCCCATGACCTGTACTTTACACTGCAACAATTTTGCGTGTTATTCTTTCTCCTCCCCAACGCAGACAGAAACCAGATCTGAAAACATTCACAATGAATTTTGCAAATCAGGAACATGTGAAACTTTGTCTAAAAGGTAAAGCTGTTGTAAAAATCAATGTCAAAGAGAACGCTTTGCCAATTCAATTATACTAGACCCTCTTAAAAAAAAATGTAGGCTTATTTCAAGCCCAATAAATGTACTTTGTACTAACATCCGAATTTCGTAAATATTCTCCTGGGGCAAGCCAGGCCTCTCAGGCCACGTCCTCTGGAAGGGTTGTAATTATTTATAAATGGGGTTACCTTGTTTGAGTCACCAGATTTCAACAGCCTTCAGCCTAGGTTCACAATTCTTAAATGTTACACTGAGAAGTGCCTGATAGTTGCCATGCAGATTTCCCACAAATGGGAACCATACATCAAAAAACGTAACACAAACAACTGTGATTAGACATGGCAGCTGCAACATGAAGGATGCTTAGCGCGTACACCAACTCTCAGGCAAGATAGGAATGACTGTATCCATTCCAATTAGTGCAAAGCCAGGAAGATCCCCAGCTACCCTCTTCTTCTCAAGGTGCATCTCATTCTCAAAGTGCGGCTCTAAAGAAAGAAAGCCCAACACATTAAGATGGGCAGTGTCTACTATCCAGGCTACCTGTTCAAACCCAGGCCAGCTTGGAACCGATCCAGTGACACCTGGAAACTACAATGAAATTGTACCATCACAAGTTACTGCATAGGTGTACAGTGATAACAATAGCTGGGATTTCCAAAGGGGGCTCAGGATTTGCCATGTGCCCCTTTGAAAAGTGCACTCGACAATTTGTATCACTGAAACTTCATTTGACATGGAGGCGGCTAACCTTGTGGAGAAGCTAAGATTCCAGGATGAAATCCTGCCTCTGTTGAAGTTGAAGGCAAAACTCCCATTGGCTTCAATGGGATCAGGATTTCACCCCGAAAGTTATTGTTTCCTTGTGCTCCCCCACCTATCTGTATCCACCTGTCGGCTCTTGGCTTGTATTTAGACTGTAAGCTCTCTAGGGGAGGGACTGCCTTCGAGTTCAGCTTTTGCACAGCACCTAGCACAGTGGAGCACTGGTTCATGATTGGGGTTGTTACTGCCATACAAATAATAAGAGTTCCAGGTTCTAGTTCTGACTCACCTCAGACTTCCTGAATAACCTTGGCAAGTCGCTTACACACCTCTTCGTAAACAACGCTTGCTCACCTCACCGGGGTGTTAGGAGGCTTTATTCCTTTATGGTTGTGATGTGCTTTGAGATCTTTGGATGGAAAGGGTGATACAAGTAGTATCAGTAGCTAATGCACACCCGCCTGTATAATATATGTTTATTTTATTCATAAGTCCCCTTCACCAGAGGCAAATCAGGTGAATCTCCTTGCATCAGAAAGTGACCAGTTAGTCTCATCTTCATAAATGTGCAGCAAACCAAACCATAACATAATTCAATAAAATGTCTATGAAATAAATACCAACACCAGCAATTTCAGAGCAGCATAGAATGCCAAGCCAAACTCTGGACAACCCCGTGCCTCTTGTACATGACAGAAATCTTTTATAAATACACACCGAATACAAAATCAGTTACAGAAATACCTTGGAAATCTGTACATGGTTATCTCAGAATTGAATCTCGCCAGGAATTTGGATAAGATTTTGCTTAAACATTATCATTGCCGGCCTTTGATCAGATACAGATAAGTTAGGTTTCTAGCTTGCAAAGAGAGTGGTCCAAAAGGAATTGGAAAAGATTAAACTCACATGGTTCAGTTTAGGACAGGTAATGTTTTAAAGCACTAAAGCAACATTAATATAAATTTGTGTTAAAACGGTGCTGTAAATTTATAAGAGGAGTTTTAAAAGCTTGCTGTCCCTGACTTTTCAGCACATTTAGAAGTGTGTTTTCAGCATGGAGCTGAGTGAAAAAGCTTTAGAACTCCCATTATGGAAGTTGAGCACGTACATTTATTACTGTTTTTATCCTTTACCTTTGCCATCTTCCTCGGTTTCAACATGCACGTGACGTGACTAAGGCAGAGATCAAAGACGTATTTTGTTGCCTTTTAAAAATAGGATGATTCATAATGTAAGTAGGTTATTAGTAAGGCACTAATCTAATATCAACCCCAACCAAAATCAGAGCTCCATAGTGCATGCTGCGCCAAAGAGCTTTCAGTTTAAATAGACCAGACAGACAAAGGGCAGGAGAAAGGAAGGGTCATCCCCATTTCACAGATGGGAAAGTGAAGCAGAGGGAATTTAAGTGATTTACCCAAGAAGTCTATGACAGAGTCAAGAACTGAATGCAAATCTTCAAAGTCCCACTCCAGAGCCTTACCCACAAGCCCATTCTTCCTCTATGTGTAATATAGCTGAAACTATTGCACTGACTATGGTAAACACTGATCATCTTGGGAGAGGAATAGTCATTCTCCTTGGACATTCAACTCCTACATCATCCTATAAGCAATAAGTATCTGGAGTTTCTAAGGTTTTGCCATGCTCCCTCGTGTGCCATGTATGTAATTTATGAAAAGCAGGAAAGCATATGCCATTTTCCTAGCATGGAATTGGGATAGCAACTGAGAGCAGGAAATGTAAGTCGAGACATGGAGAATCATACCCAAAGGAACTGGAACATGAGGAACGGTGTTTGAACAGACTCATTTCCAGAGGAGAAGATTAAACCCCCCATAAGAGATGGGGATCCTCCCCGTGGAACATGTTCTAAAGGTACCATTTGGAGCAATCTGGTGGATTCTAAAAACAAACGACTTTGCTCTTTGGAAGATATGATACAAGTCAGCTCTGGTAGCAATGTGTTAACACCATGTTCAGCAAAAGGGGTGGATTTCCCCACATCCCCAGCTCAGATACGGAGGAAGATGCTAAATCAAGAAGACAAGACAGGGAAAGGCAAGGAAAGTCAAGCAACGTGTGAAGAACTGTTGAATGTGTAAAGTAGGGGGATTATAAATGTAAGAGAACAGGAAGGAGTTGGCCAACATGTTGGCCCTGTTGGTGGGATGGGCAAATTCAGAGGAGTTAGTGATTCTATTTCTCAGAAGCAAGTCATACAGAGACGGGGGACAATTATCACAGTCCCACTCCCCATCCGAAGAGACTGCAAAGGAAGAGTCTGAGAGCCCTCTCCAGGAAGGGGATAATAAATCCACGTGTGACCTGCTCTTACTTACTGTACAAGTACCTATAATGACTAGGCGGTAGACAGATTTTAACTACATGTAGTGTACATGGCTACCACTGACTCACTCTGTGACCATGGGCAAGTCACTCAACCTCTCTGCCTCAGTTTCCCTCTCTGTAAACATGATGCCAATACCTACCATGCAAGCCTGTTGTAAACCTTAATTAATGGTGATTAAGGTCAGAAGAAAGCAGCTGGAGAACAGAACACTATCGCTATGATCAGTGGCACAATCAGAAAACCAGCAGTTACGGCAAATCACAAGACACGACTCTCAAATATCAAGTCAAATCTAATTTTTTCACAAGTTTGCTGATCGCACTGTAAGAGCAGCAAGATGCCTTAAAAATGCTGCATGGCCAGCAGCTAAACAGAACTGCCAACGCTGAGCCCCAATGTGGTTTCTCTTCAACTAACAATTCAGCAGTTGTTGAATAGATCAGCTAGAATCACTCCAAAAACATCAATGTTTTTAAGTCTCCTTTTCTTTTAAGTATGGTATCTGGTTCTGTACATGAAACCCTGCTAAGCAGAAGGAAAGACATTCAAATCCTTGCAGGCAATAAACTATTAGAACACTCTTTAGTTGTATTAGGGAGGAAGTGCACAATGGGGAGATAATATTCTTGCAATTTTTTTTTCACAAATTAACTGGCAGATGCAAAAGCAGTTTCCATCCAAAAGGCTGCATTGATGTTGCATCCAATCTCATGAAAAATGACCATAAAGCCTGATTTATCAAGCTGATTTCCCTGGCTTTCCGCCTAGGTGAACAACATTCTAGACCCAGACACTATTTTTAGGTATCACTGTCAGAACACCAACTTCCTGATGTAAAAATTGTTCTGTGAGTTAAAACTCCAACACTGAGTTTCTCATTAGGAAACAAGGACATGGACAGCAGGGTGAAGTTTGTATGAAGACCATGAACCTTGCAGCTTTCAGAATGAAAGGCAAGATTGACTATTATGTGGTCTCTTTATTTATAGGGTAGGAAAGCGACCTCCTGCCAGGGGATGGAGGGAGACAAAACAATCCTACTAGAAACCAGGAAGTACTCAGCTACCATCTGTCTTAGGTGCTTACCTAAGTACATTAGGTGCTTACGCAGAGTATCTGAGTTTCTCACAATAATGTATCTCCCTGCACAGCACCTCTGTGAGCCAGGGAAGTGCTGGTATCCCCACCTTACAAACGGGGAAGTGAGGCAGAGAGAGACTAAGGGCCATATTTACATAGGTATTTAGGGACCTAAAGATGCAGATAGACACCAACAACTGGCATTTACAAAAGCACCTAAGTGAGTTAGGTGCCTAATTCCCACTGCCTTTCAATGGGAGTTGGATGCCTAGCCTGCTTATGTGTTTTTGTAAATCCTTCTAGGCTCCTCTCGGCATCTTTATACACCAAGCCAGAGGTGACTTGTCTAAGGTCAGAGGAAACCTGTAGTAAAGCAGGGATTTGAACCCAGGGCTTCCAAGCCCTAGGTTAGCGCCCTAACCACTACCTCAGCCTTCCTCTTAGCAGATCAACACTGTTCTGGGGAGGGTTTGCACTGGAATTCCTGGAATTATGTGATGTTCTCCTGCTGGAAGAGGTCCGTGTACCCTACCAATAGAGGGCCCAATCCTCAACTCATAGTCACACAAGTAGTCCCATCGACCAGTGCTTTCTAGGAAAGTTCTTCTGGCTTCACAAGTACACATTCTACATTTAATCTTACCACTGGCCACTCTTCCTTTTGAGTTTGGGTCCAATTGCACAAATCAGGCCTACGCGAGTGAGTAAAGGCCCAAAGTTCAAAGAGTTTAAGCCACTGTCAAACTACATAGATTCAAGCAAAATGTAAAGGGCTGACTTTGGCAACATCACGAAACATTCACACACTGCAAAGCAAAAGCCATAACGTGGCTGATCTATCTAGGCTGAAGACTTTCCCTGCTAAGATCTCGGCTCGACTAGGTTTTGGCTGAACATACATTGTGTAGCTTTAAATGTACGTACACTATTTGCATTTGCCCAACGAAACTGAAACACAAGTCCTGGCCCTTAGTGACATTTACGAAGAACGAGGCTCATTGCTGAGCTTACACATTTTTCTCTAACCCAACTTAGCATTTTTAGAGTTGAATAAACTTAGGGAAAGTTCACAGTGAACATGTGATCTGTAACTTCATCCAGTAACTAGCTATTAACCGTGTGCCTATGTTGACTCAGAAACCAAAAAGCGCCCTCAAGAAATATTTCTTTAAAAACAATTTTAAAAAAATCAAAACACCACTCAAACGTATGATCTCAGGTTGCACACAGTACAAAACCAGAGATTTTTTTTTCTTTCTAATAAGCATAGCAATGTAAACACAGCTATAGACATTGTCTTCTAATTAGGAGGAACCTGCCATGGGATATTTATAAATCACTTTGGAAATGGGTGGATGTAATGAATGTGGGTTGCCTGGTTGCACAGTGAATGAAGGCCAAATCCCAGTCTCTGGGGATTTTTATAATTAGACTGGAAAAAAGCACTAGCAGCAAATATAGGGAACAATCCTGCACTAACCAGGGAATGGATAAGATCTCTAATAAGTCTGTTCATTTCTATCTTAATTATTGGGTGGGATTTTCAGAGACACTTAAGTGACTGGTGTTTTGCCAACATCACATGTTCAAAAGTTATTTGTCAGGCCCACAAAAAATAATGAGATTGGTTTAAAAATGGTGAGATTTAAAAAAAACAAACAAAAAACACGGGGTTCTTTTTATCTGGCTTTTTGAGTCTTTATGGTTCATCTTCTCAAGCTCTCCTCCATTGCTCTGAGAGTTATAAACTTAGGCCCAGATCCTCAAAGGTATATAGGTTCCTAACTATGGGAGTTAGGTACCTAAATATCTTTGAGGATCTGGGCCTAAGGTTTTTTTTGTTTTATATGAAAGCTGACGTTCTCTTCTATTCACATGACTGGAGGAGCTAGCGCTCTAAGGAACAACTCAAAATATTGCAAGTCACGTGATAAAACTCAGAGTTGGCAACACTGCTTATTTGATTCAAATACTGTAAGCTCCAATTTCACTGATTCAACAGGGAACATTACAAATCTCAGAGGTTTGATTTTTCACACCACAAATCATGAAATTGATCTTGCATCAATTTTTCAGTCAGCCCAGTCTTAAAACCCAATGTTATAGTCCCCCCAAAAAGTGCTCTCGCTAACAGTACCGATAATAGGAAGGTCTTCTGGACCTGATCCTGTAGCTACTCTTGATCCTCCGGAGGAGTCCGTGACAATTCTGCACACGCAGGGCTGCACAATCAGGCCCTTTGAGTTTAAAATTCAGTTCTACTCCAAAAGGTGACTCTATAAATATCAGTGCGGGGCCCCTTCAGCAACTTCAGAGCAAACATGCTCAGTAACTGCAGAGGCCACCTGAGTGCCGAGAATCAACCTGAGATCTCTCTTTTCAGTGCATCATCATAAGGAAAAAGGGGTCAGATTAGGCCTTCATTACACCTCTGCAGTGGCAGGGCACTGAGACTAAGCCCTCAGCAATTCCTGTGCCACCCCACTCCCTTCAGTGGGTTTGTATGGCTGTCACTGATAGGATGTAATCTTGGTGATAATTTCTAGCGCACTCCCAGCTGTGTGTGTTCTGCAGCCCTCATAAGGATAACAAGTAGTAAAACTGATTTGTGTCACTAAAAACCAGCAGATCTGACCCTGCATGCCCACACAAGGAGCAGATCTATTAAAGGAAGTGCTATTTTTGGACAGATCACTTTTCAAAGCTGAATGCACTTCAGATCCTTGATGCTATTTCTGAAAGTTTTATGGGTAAATTAACCCTACACAGGAAAATAATGGGAAATGCTCCTTCCCACATATTCTGATTCATTATCTATATCAGCATGGAATATATATTTATTTTTTATTTAAATTGTTCCTAACCTTTCTCAATTGCTTTTCAAGTTGAACACCAGAACAGAAATGCATTGTGGCATGATTTGGCTCGACATCTATGGAATTTATTCCATGGTGACCACACAGTAATTTGCGCCCATTGGATTCACAAACAATGTACCATTCGTGTCTGCTGCATGGTCTCTGGGGAGCAAACCTCCTGGGATTTCTTAGCTGCGTCTGTGATGGAGAAATAACATATACAAATCTTTGAGCCCTGCTTCTGTTGTGAGCCGAGAAAGAGCAAGATCTTAGGCATCCACAGTTGGAGTTTCCATAAACAAATGAAGCCAAATGCACACTTTCATTATTAATTATTCTTGTTAATGACATCTCAATATTATAAAGAAAAAGCTCCTGGGCTGAGTCCTTTTCAGATTTCACTGACATCTCCGGGGAAATTTAGGAACAGTCTCCTGGATTTAGAAACAGATTTTCAGGTTTTGGGGGCTTTTTTTAAATCAAGGATATTAATGGAACAACTGGTTCTTTCTTCTTTAGAGTGTCACTCTTCTATTTACGCATTATGCAAAAGAGATGGAACTAAGATTTGGCTCTAATGAAGTCAAAGACACAAATGCTCATGGACATCAGCTTAACTGTGCCTCCAGCCACTTGACTGGAAGTCAGAGAGTCTTCATTTGAATCAGGAACTTCAGGGGTTACTCAGACCCTGTGAATTTCAGTTGCTGCCTTGTCCTTACTTCACTTCATCGCACATCACCACTATCAAGAGTTCTAAAGGCCCAGCCCAACTGGCCAATGAGAGCTCCACCCCGGGCAAAGCATCTCCTTACTGGCCTGAAGCTCTAATGAATATTCCATACCAGTTCCCATGCACAGAACTTCCTCCCACACAATGAGTTCAGCATGCACTGGAGAGCTGCAGTGCAAACCAGAAAGGAGGGTTTGGCCCTATGTGAGCACGTGACAACAACTGTACATGGCTGGGGACTTGCTGGGGACTCCTGCATCTTTCAGATGCACACTGTGAGATACAGCAGCAGCTGGAGAGCCTGGGACCTAAATCTGTAACTGCCAGTAAGACCACCACATTTTCTGCACCTTAGTTGCAACTAGCAGCTTCGGTTTCAAAACCAGCATTTGAAGCGGATGTGACTTGATTTAGGTTGATGATGCTCAGCTTATAGTAGCTAGCAACTAAAAGCCCCTGCAGTTACTGTTCTGATGCACAGGCAACAAGAAGGATTTTTTTTTAAAGAGCACATGGAGGCAGCATGGAGGGAGTTCTTTCAGAATCCTCTAACTTAGAAATGGCAACCTAGAAATAATGCATGGATAAATTTGAAAAGCGGAATGCTTTTAAAGATGGAAAGGGACTAAATATTGTGGGTGAAATTCACTAAAGTCTGAGAAACACAGTTCTTTGCACCACGGGTGCTAGTGTTTTGGGGTTTTACCCTTGTTTAATTTTGTGCGTGCCCAGTGAACCATGGTTCCAGCCAGTGAAATGGTTCCAATCAGACACACTCAGGCAATCAAATTTTACTTGGATTTATACTCACTTAAAAAAAATTGCACCCCAATTAACAACAAACCTTTCCTTCCCAAATTTAACTGCCTATACAGTCAGCAAAACAGTTTGTAAGACTATCAGTAACTACGCCATCTGGTGACGCCCAATAATGTTCCTGGGTGCAGAGAAATGACTGCCTAAGAAGTAGGAAAAGGATCTGGTGGTTACAGTGGATCAAAAACTAAAAGTGGTTCAACAACATAATACAGTTGCAGAAAAAGCAAATGTTATTCTGGGATGTATTAGCAGGAGTGTTGTAAGCAAGACACGAGAAGCAATTCTTTCACTCTACTCAGCACTGATAAGTCCTCAACAGGAGTATTGTGTCCAGTTCTGGGCACCACACTTCAGGAAAGATATGGACAAACTAGAGAATATCCAGAGAAGAGCAACAACAAAAATATTAAAAAAGGTCTAGAAAACATGACCTATGCGTGAGGAAAGATCGAAAAACATGGGTTTGTGTAGTTTGGAGAAGAGAAGACTGAGGGGGGACATGATAACAGTCTTCGAGTACATAAAAGGGTGTTCTAAAGGGGAGGATAATAAATTGTTCTCCTTTACTTCCCGTCCTGTCCTCTGTGGCTAGGGGCTTAAATCGCCTCAAGGGCAGTTTAGTTGGACATTAGGAAAAACTTCCTGTCAGGATAGATCAGCACTGGAACAAATTGCCTAGGGAGGTTGTGGAATCTCCGTCATTGGAGGTTTTTAAGATCAGGTTAGATAAACACCCGTCAAGGATGGTCTTGATAATACTTAGTCCTGCCTCAGTGCCGGGGTCTGGACTAGATTCTATGGAGGTCCCTTCCAGTCCTACGATTCTATGATTTAGTGCTGCTGTGCCTTTGTCCCCTGACCAACCCAGTGCAGGGTTTATGCACCGCAGAGAGCTTTGGCTGGCCACACGATGGGTGAATTTCACCCGTTTGCACACAGTAATTGGGTTCAAAAAAACCCAATCCGAGACAGTGAAACAGGATTCAAGCTGGTGTCCAATTGCTACCAGTCAGTGGGTTGCTTAGCTCTCCCAAGGATTAGCTGATCCAGGAGTCCAAGTGACTGCTCAAGATATTCTGCACAACTGATGGCTTTGGTTCCTCTAAGCTAGAGGAGCGAGTATTTCACTGCTCTCTTTACAGGTGGGCAGAGGGAATTTTAGGGGGAATCGCGTGAGGGAGGCACGAGGCCAGAATGGATATATGTATTTTTAATTTCTTTCAGCCTGGCACAGGGAGGAATGCTTTATGAGTTTCCATTTTTGCCAATCAGCATACGTCAGCGTTATCTTACCATTGTTGGCATGGGCCACTTCTGTGATGCTATTGTATGCCCATGGATCTGATTACAGCACAGAACTGAGAAATGCATTGATCTTGTGATCCAAGGTGCAGGAGCTAGAGAATTAAAGGGTCTGATTTATTCAAATTATGATACCAGTGAAACATTGTCAAGACGGGTTAGATGTTTGAGGAGGGTTATCAAAGGAGCGTCAAGACGCGTTAGTGTTCAGAGGATATCAGTGCACAATAACTGACCATAATGGGGCACTGGTTTAAGGGACAGTCATGATGAAATAAGTCAGAGCTGTTATTCAGAACAAATCCCATTATTAAAGCTGAGAGTTTAGCTCATTCTCTTCTCACCATTTAGGCTGTTTGTTCACTGAGTTTTTGCCCTTTTACTTGTCTTGGGCAATAGAATTCCAACAGATCAACTTCCACTTTTGTTTATAACCCGTTTCATTTCCCGGTTCTCATGCCCGAGTGCAGTGCAGTTGTTCTTGGGTTCACCACACTGCCAGGGGGGTATGTTTAAATCTAAGCCAAACTGGTTGTATTGAGCCAAATAAATGGGAGAGAGGATTTGACACAGACTTGTTTGTGCAGGAGACAGAGCTTTTTCAGGGGTCAGTCCACGAGGTGGCACTTGCTCCTACAGAACCTAAGCCCTTTCTATTCCCAACACAAGGTGCGTTTATTTGACCTGGCTTTCACAGATAAAGTTCCTAGGACAGCACACAAAACAACCCCAAACAAGAACATCCACATGCAATTTTCCTCTCTGGGGCGGGGAGGGGAGGAACAGAGAAGGAACCTCAAATAATGGGGGAGAGTCATATCACTTAATGCACTACCAGAAAGCACTCTGACACTATGGCAATGGGCATGGGATAGAGCCTGAATGGAACAGAAACTAGAAATAGACCCATAAACCTACCAAACTTGGGTGCAGGTTGGATCAAGGCAGATCAGATCCAGGCAGATCCCAATTGCAATGATGGGCTAAACAATGACCTGGGATATCAACCACCCCAAACTTTAGGGAAGTCTGGACCTGGTTCTAAACTTCATAGCTTGGGATCAGCTCCAGGGAACCCATTAATAGTCATGCTGTTTTGTAACCACATTCCCCATAACTCCCTCTACACATATATTTCACCTCAACATTTCTCTGCACTCTCCCATCAGCTTGTCTTCCATCTGTTATCTACTAAGCTAGCAAGCTCTCTGGGTCAGGACTGTCTCTATGCTGTGTGTTTGTACAGCACCTAGCACAATAGGGTGCTGGTCCCTGACTGGAGCTCCTAAGTGCTATGGTAATACAAATAATAAATCTCAGAGACCTGTTTTGGGTGTCCAACCTAAGTGGACAGCTTTCCTGTGATCTAAGGGATCCCCAGTGCTATATGACCTAGGGGAAGTGTGAGCTTATTTGTCTGGTCTTTCAGTTCTAAGCACAAGTCTAGGAATAAAGCTTACATTCTGCAGAAAACGGGAAATAACATTTTGTATGGGGATGGTGGTGGGAAATTAATCCCACAAGCTCCAGATTGGCGCTGCTCTGGGCCAAAGATTTCTAAACCTAGTCAAAAGTGAACACATTGAACTGTGTAGGGTTTGCAGCACTTTTAAGTTCTGTGGCTCCATGTCAGTGCTACTAGAGAGAATTGCATTTGATTAATTTCTATGTCACTCAACACTGGAGTATCTGACAGTCATTAAAATGCAACTGACATTAAAATTATTATGCAAGAGTAAGGGAAGTAAGGCTCATAAATTACTTGTAAGGATTCTAAATCTGCAAACGTGGTTTCCAGATTTATTTAATCTACCCATGATGGGTTTTGGGAACAGTTTAGATGGGACTCCTTCATGAATTGTGCAACAGGATGCTGGAATGCTATGAATCAACTAAGGCACATGAAGACTTGTTCTGGCAATTCTAAACTGACACATTTCCATCTAAAACCTGCTCCTAAAAGCATATAATCTCACATACATAATGAAAGAAAAAAACAAACAGCTGATACAGACCAAAGTAAAGCAATACTTTTTTTGCGGGGGGGGGGGGGGGGGGGGGGAAGAGGAGGGGGGGGGGGGGGGCGTGGTGTTGGGGGGTTACTTTAAATGGCCACTAGATGGTGCTATATTTTGTAAATATTTTTGCTGGGCAAGTCTTTTTAAGCCAGGTGTGGAGACATGGTGCAGCTAGACACCTGGCTCTGTTGCAATGACACTTTGGTGCATCCTTCACCCATCGCCAAGAAAATGAGATTTTTATTTTGATGACAGGGCTACGGTTAATACAGAGAAGTAGGTGGGGTGAGGGGGAAGAGGGAAGAATCCAAGCAGCACTGTGAACACAAGTGAAATTTGACAAATGTCTGTAGCCCCTTTGGCTTGGCTGTGGGTGGATCCAAGGAACTGCAAGGCAAAGTGCAAACAACGGAGGAGCCAGAGCTCTGCCTCACTTCCACTCCAGGCTAGTTTACCCCCTGCTGCAGTTGGGTTTACTTTTTTCAATGCTCAGGACCGGGAGCTAGCATTCTCCTTCAACGTGCACGCTGAGGCCCTAATCCGGCGACTGACTTTGGGGGAGAGCCCTGTATCTGCACAGAGCCCCTACAGGGAGCCAGGGATGGCTCCCCACATGGAGTCAATTGCAGGATTGGGGCCTAGGACTTTGCTCCGAACATCCTACGACAGCTATATTCAGGCAGCAACCAAGGGACTTTGCCAGTGGGGGTTCTTGGCCCCATGCTATTTAACATTTTTCACAATAACCTGGAAGAAAACAAAATCATCACTGATAAAGTTTGCAGATGACACAAACATTGGGGAGTGGCAAATAATGAAGAAGACAGATCACTGATTCAGAGTAATCTGGATCACTTGGTACACTGGGCGCAAACAAATAATATGTGTTTTAATACAGCTAAATGTGAATGTGTACATCTGGGGACAAACAACGTTGGCCATACTTACAGGATGGGAGCTATTATCCTGGGAAGCGGGGACTCTGAAAAAGATTTGGGTGGATAATCAGTTGAACACGAGCTCCCAATGTCATGCTGTGGCCAAAAGAGCTAATGTGATCTGGGAGTGCACAAACGGGAATCTCAAGGAGGGGTAGAGAGGTCATTTGATCTCTATGTGGCACTGGTGCGATTGCTGCTGGAATACTGTGTCCAGTTCTGGGGCCCGCAATTCAAGAAGGATGTTGATAAACTGGCGAGGATTGAGAGAAGAGCCACAAGAATGATTAAAAGATTACAAAAACATGTCTCATAGCGATAGACTGAGCTCCTTGAGTCTATTTAGCTTAACAAAGAGATGGTTGAAGACTGAATTCATGACAGTCTATAAGTACCTACATAGGGAATGAATATTTGATAATGGGCTCTTTAGTTTAGCAGAGAAAGATATAACACAAACCAATGGCTGGAAGTTGAAGCTAGACTGGAAATAAAGTGTACATTTTAATGAGAATAATTAACTGTTGGAACAATTTACCAAAGCTCATGGTGGATTCTCCATCACTGGCAATTTTAAAATCAGGATTGGATGTTTTTCCAAAAGCTCCGCTCTAGGAATTATTTTGGGGAAGTTCTCTGGTCTGTGTTACACAGGAAGTCAGATTCCAAGTCCAGAAGGAACCAATGAATTGCTGTGTGCCACTGGCCTGATCTGGTGAGGTGCTGAGTACCCTCATATCCCTCTCCTCCTCCACCCCCCAGAGGACACCTCACAGTTTAGTGAAATAAGGCTGAGATTTTCAAAGATGCTGTGACCGGGGTCTCAGGGGGGCCACGTTGAGATTGCTCAATTAGGGCAAATTGCAAAGAATGGGGCAGACAATCCCCCAAACTGGAGGTTATTCTAATACTTAGATTCACCAAGCCAGGAACAAAACAGCTTCTACAATACCTTACAAGTTACCCAGAAGCCAGAAATATAGTTCTCTTAAAGCAACCCAGCCTTGAGCTCCCACCTAGACAACCAAGTCAAATATGATGAAGATGACTGAAAATTGTGTTCATCATATAAAAAGTTCTACCTATCCCAAAGGATGGGACACAATTCCTCCCAGGTTAATGAATATCTCAGATCTTACCCAAATACATGCTTACAGCCAATTCTTATTAGCTAAACTAAGATTTATTAAAAAAGAGAGAGAGTGTACTGGTTAAAAGATCATTATACATACAGATATGAATAGAGTTCTTAGGTCAGTTTCATAGTAGAGATGGTGAGTCCTTTCAGAATAAGTTCCATATGTCATATAGTCCAATATCAGGGTGACCTAGACTGGAGCTGGAGACCACAGTCTTGTGACTCAAATGTCCCCTGATGAAGCTTAAGCAGATCTGAAATAAAAGGATCAGGGCCCCAGAGTTCCTTTTATAGTTGTCTAGCAGCCCCTTGACAGCGTGCAGTCCTTGGGTGAACAATAGTGACTTTGAAGTAACTCCCTATTTCCTAAGCACCACCGGTAATTAACTACATGGATTAACATAAGGCAACTGCCATCTCCCACCATTTACAGGTAGTTTACTAAATATTTCAAAGAGAAATGAAGACTCATGTTACTACATTCACAGTTCATCTAAATGTTAACATTTCCTTTTGATCTCTGAATTAACAAAAATACAGCGACAGACAGGAACCGTTTGATTACATTGTCAACCTCTAACAATATATAACATGCAAAACGCACATGCAAAACCCACTAATATGTCTGTAAAGGTTGAATCAGGGTCAATGAGCCTGCTAGTTGTGTAGCCCTTTCACAGATGTCTAACGGGAGTTCAGCACCTCGTTCACAGGGAATTGGACATATTCCTCCTTGAGGTACCTTTGAAAAGGACAGCCTGAAAAGATTCTGACAGATTCGGGACACCACCCTGCAGTGCTTTGTTCACAACCCAGAATCCTCTGCATGGTTAGTGCCTGGAACCCTGGTATTTTATCTGATCAAATGCTGCCATCAGATTGGTTTGGCTGCAATTCATAGGACATTAGGCACATATTAGGGGCATCCCTTCCAATGACAGGACAGACGGTCACCTTTGCTTCCATCCACTTCAGTGGGCAGGGAAGATGCTGGGGGCCCTGGTTCATGGTACTAGTGCAATCTGCAAAGCATTCTTGGTGCTTGTACTTATTTAGGAGGAAGTTGGAGGGACACTTGCTGATCTTAGGGCAGTCAGCTTCCAGAAGAGAAGGAGGGTCTTATCCCTGTCTCACTGCAGACCCTGCCAATCCAGAGGGGGTGGGACATTAGATGGCTTCACCCCTTGATGTAGTGAGCTTGGTTCCCTGGCAGGAGAGTCCAAGCCAGGAAAGTGAGTTAAACGTCCAAACAGATCAGGGAGGCGGAGCAGCAAAGCTTATGTGGCAGGAACTCAAGGAGGGAAGGTTCCATCTTTTAATGACCCCAAGAGTCTGCCTGAGGAACAGCAGCCAAGAGAACTCCAAGGTGGGCTGGGGCTGGCTGCTCCGGCCTCACTCGCTTAAAGAGGACATTTAATTCCCTCCATAGCAGAGCCATGGTAGGCAAGGAGGAGGCTGGGATGTCTTCCCGGGAGGCAGCTTGCTGGGAAGAAAAGCAGGTTCGTCTCTCCCCACTTGCAACGGGTTGGACTTTGCGAGGAAACCTGCAGAGCATTTTAGATGTGGCAACAGAGCCTGATCCCGCAAGCCCTGGTAAGGAGAGCTCAATGCTTCTCACCGAGTTCAGCGGGAGTGGAGGCGCTGAGTGCTTGGCAGGACTGAGCCCAGGAAACACAACGTGTCTGCAGGGAGCCTCAGCCACGGAGCAGGGTGGTCAGTAGCTGAGTGGGAACAGGGCACTCTATTGCATGGTGCTGGGCAGGCCCTCCTGTCGTAGGCCATGGAGTGAGAGTTACCTTGGCAACAGAGACCTAGCGTGAGCACCAGAGTCGCAGAGGTAGAAGGAAGCTTGGGAATGAAGAAGCCACTGCTACGGTGACCCGATCCACTGAAACGCTATGGGTTTCCAGAGCACTTTACATGAAGAAATGCTGGGAGTGCTACTGGGTCAAATAGAGACTCTCGGATCGGCAATAAATCCCGGATCAATCAACACACGAGTGCATGGTTCTCAGATTCTCACCCTGGGGCAGGCAGAACTCAAATGAAGCAGCAGTGAGTTAACGACGAGGCTCTGTCAGCTGAAGAGCAAGGAAGCGGGCCTCTTTCATGACTTGCCACGGGGGAGAAGGTGCGTACATGTCATGCCACTCAGAGGGTAGGATTTAACTTGCCAAAAAGCTCAACAATGCCTGTTTTCTTCTCTGCAGCTGTTTACTTTGGGAACAAAGAGCCAGGCAGCCAGCGATGGGAGAGCAGGAAAATGCCAAGTGCTTCTATTCCAAGAAGATCTCTCTCGTTTGATGTTGCGATGCAGCCACTTTTTGTTAAGACACATTAAGAGGCATAGAGCGACAGAACTTTTGTTTAGGTTACTACTGGAAACGCCACTGCATGTAAAAACCTGGAGCCATCACACCTTACCCGCGGTTCAGTCAGCTCAGAACTTGTCGAAGGTACATCTCAGCACTGAGGAAGTGGGGCTGGTATTTCATTAGGTAGCCCTCTTCCCTGTGAGTCATCAAACTACGGTCCTGATCACACAGGACCATTAGAGCTCCCAGGATGTTTGTAAATAAGACCAGGGGGCGTCGATTCCAGTGCTGTGGAGGGCTAAGACTGCAGATTTAAACTGTCCTGGAAGTTTCAAGTGGGTGAAATGTTCTTCTTCAGAGCTGCAGTGGTCTCATTTCATGTCAGAGGGGGCGGCACTGCACTGGCGGAGGAAGGGCCCCCTTCCGAGTAGGAGGTGCTACGCTGGGAGCTGTCAATTCAGAGACTCCAAGGCCAGAAGGATCATGTTGATTGACCTGTGTAAACATGGGTATTAATAGCCAGGGTTATAACTGGGTTGTGGGGGGCCTGATCCTGAAAGATGCTGAGCACTTGTAACTCCCACTGAAGCCAATGGGAAGGGCAGGTGCTCATCCTCACCCAAGCTCTGGCCCTTAGTTGTCAGGGTGCTCTGCATGGCAGCTCTTTGGGGAGGGGGGGAATTCCATTTTTCTTAGCCTTGGTATCTGTTCTCCTGCTTTGTTCCTCTTCCCAGCAGGCCTCAGAGGAGCTGGCAGGGAACCAGCCGCCCCGGATATTAGGCGTCTGTCTTCCTCTTCATTCTGAGGGCTGAAGACAGGTTGTAGGGAGGGGAGCTGTTTGGCGATCGTTGGTGACTGGCCTTGGAAAGAGCTGGCTCCTCTCCCAGGTTGCAGGGAGTGGTGCTGTGAACAACCCAGGAAAAACAGGAGCATCCCCTTCCGAAGCCAGAGCAGCCAAATTAGGGCTCACAGCCTTGGCCCAGGGTGGATCAGTAAAGTGGACCTGCTGGCTTTCCTTCCTGCCACCTAGGTCACACGGGCAGTGTGCTGAGTGAGGCAAGCTGGCACGGGTGGGGTGGGGGGATCGGGTCCCCATTGCTTGGGAAGCTGTGGAGAACTTTATGGCAATAAGGCCCCATCCATCACTTCTCCTGGTCCTCCTTACCCCCGCAGCAGAGCTTTCCTTCCCCACAGAGCTCTCCCCAGCCCTGACCCCACAATTCCCTCAGCACTGCGCTCCTCGGACTAAAACTGCAACAATGCAAAGGGAATGAAAAGATTGGGATGGTTTCATTTAGAATGGAGTTGAGGGGTCTCAAGTCTATATCCTCAAAGGTATTTAGGCCCCCATTGAAATAAATGGGGCTCTGGGTCCCAGTACCCCAGAAGAGCCTGACCAAAGTAAACTATCGGCAGTGTAAGAGAACAGGGACTTGTACATTTCATACTCTCTCCTTAGGACAACTTGAGCTTCAGGCAAGCACTTTTAGGCAGAATCCAGGAGGTAGAGATCCTGCATTCAATTAATTGACTCATCAGGGACCCAGAGGGAAAATTGGATTAAGCAATTAAGGAGGTTTCCAGCAGTTTGGCGGGAGGAGCTTTGAAAGAAGAGGGAGGATCAGGGCTGGAAAGCAAAAGGTCCTGTGCATTTGGTGGGAGGAAACACAGCAGGCATGGGATGGTGTGGAGGGGAGAGGGACAGAGAGACAAGACTGCTCAGCATGGCTGGGCTTAAGGCAGCATCAGACGCAGGGTAAACGCGCTGCCTTTCCAGGGTCTGCGGAGGAAGCAATTCATTTCTGGGGGCTGCAGGGCTGGGGCTTGAGGCAGCCGTTGTGTGGGAGAGTGGCAATTTCCCAACAGGATCTATTGCTGTCCTATGGCAGAGGCACGTAGCATACACGAGACTCACGCTAACCTACCTGGGCGTAGGCACAGCATGGGGTGTGGTGTGGTGTGTTCCCATGCTTTGTACTCCCCCAAAGCCACTGGAGACGGACCATGTGGGAGAGAGACCAGTGTCACACAGGCTCTGCTCCCTCCAGCCACGAGCTTCAAGCTCGTTGTGCTGGTTTCTAATAACTCTGCACCTGTGTCGTGCCTTCCGCAGGAGGCATTTTAGAAATGGGAATGAACACAGCCGCTTTGCCTGCCTGCCAGGGCACTAGCCCTGTTTTAAAGCTGGAGAAACTGAGGTAGCGAGCGAGAGGTGAAGTGACTCGCCCAAGGTCACACAGGGAGTCTGTGGCACAGCTGGAAACTGAAGCCAGATCTCCCAAGTCCCCACTCTTCCTTGCATTTTTCTGCCCCGTTGCTGCCCCGCCACGGCAGAGGGGAATCCGGTCCAGGGCAAGCAAGAGAAATTGATTGGAAATGAAACAACCTCCTCTCTGAGATATGGTGCCCACTCCACTCCCTTAGCCCTGGCCAGTCTTGGACTAATAATAAAGCAGCCTCTGTTTTAATTTATTCAGCTTCTCAGTCTCTCCATGTGCAACGCCAGGATTTTTGTTGGTCTTGCGCCGACAACAGTCTATGGGGTCTGTCTTGCTGCTCTTTCTTGAATTAGAAAGTATGCGCTCCTGGCAGCTAGAAACACAATCTCTTCTCCTGCAGAATGCCAAAGGGACCTTTCTTTTCTTTGAATTCAAATAAAGCTCTACTGTTTTGAAGTGTTAGAAGGGCTGGCTTCAGTTCCATGGCCATTGATCAAACAGAAACGCTCAAGCCACGGAGCAGCATTGTAGAGATGGGCGCTCAGGCTCTCAGCTTCCCGTTCTGTTCAGTGCTACACGCTCACTCAGATCCCCTGCTCTGCGCGGCCCAGCCGGGCTCAGGAATCATCAGCTCCCTCACGTGCACACGCAGATCATCTGAGACTGAATCGTCTGATCACACGTAGCACCCTTGACAGGTCAGTCCTGTTAATCCGGCGGAGAGCCGGGACTGGTTTACAAGCTCTTGTTGAGTCCTAATTAGAATATAGCACAAATCTGACCAGGGATGGTGTTTTAATAGATAAAAAGATACAACTTGTCAAGAGACCATCTGCTGCTAAGCCATCCATACCGAGCAGCTTGCCACCTGCAGTTCTTAACCGGCTCCGTGGCTTTACATGTAGCGAGCGATCTCTGGGGCTTAACTGCCTTGCCCTGGAACTGGGGGCTTGCAGGAGCAGATTTCCGAGTTCCTGCTTTCTCAAGCCCCCCACTGCTTTGCACACCAGCGTTCAGAGGTTTCCTGCAAGTGGCTCAGTGAACTTTGGCCTGTCACTGCACTGTACTTTGTTCCATGGTGCTTTCTTGCCACATGGGCTAATACCAAGAGGGCAAGTTTTAAAGGAGTACTTACACCGGCAAATCTCTCATGGACTTTACCAAGCATTATGCCTGCTCGAGGACTTGAGGGTTTGGCCTATTAATACTAAATAGCATTTATATGGTACATTCCCTATCCAGAGCGCAGTACAGACATTACCTAACACCCCTGTTCATGAAATCAAAACATAACATTTACATAAAGAAGAAAAAAGAAGGACGCAATGCACAGCTTATAAATGATTGTTCGAAAGACTTTATATTGCACTATTCCATGCAGAAGGAACTAAGATCCTTGCCCTTCGGCACCCCTGGTCCCCCTCCCCACTTAATTAAGATTTTGTAACGCTATCCCTAGCGTGTGCACATGCCAAGAAACCACGTCACCCACCACTGAAATGCAGCCACTCCCGGAGTGGAATGTAGCACCTATTTTATGGCATATGGCAAACCTGGTGCACCTGACTAGGACAGGAAGAGAAGAATCCTATATACAATTGAAACTGCAAGGAGAATTTTCAGTAGATGGAATGTAATTAACTGTACTTGAAGGAAGAGTTTAAAACCTTCCTGATCAGCAGCATCAAGGCCTTAATTTCCCCTGAGTCATGATTGCTTCCCCTTCCCCTTCCCCTGTGGCAGGGTGAGTGTGTAAGCCTGAGCCACAAACCTTCCTCCACAGTTCAGAGAGTTTTGATCTGGGCCTGTCTCTCTATATTAATAACCACCCGAAGACACAAAGCAACAGAGGCTGAAGAGCAGAGCTGGCTAACAACAGCCTGGTACTGAAACTCCTCTAAAAAGGATCACACCGCAGTGGAAAGGTTATTTTAGAGAGCGATTCGGACGCAGACAGCTGCTGCGTGACTGTCGGTGCTGCTCAGTGCAACTCCATTGCTAGCAGCCCTGCTGCGGTCCTGGCACATAGGCCGATTTGCTGGGAGAGCAGATCTGTGCATGGCAGGCGGTGGCTGCAAAAATGAAGGATGGGTATGAGGAAAACAGACAGCCCTGAAATCTCTGACCCGACTGTCTCCCCTCAAATGAGCTGCTGGCCAGCACTCCGCCTGAAGCAGGATGCACATGGAGCAACAATGGAAGAGCCTATCAATCAAGCTCATACACGGTCCTGTTAATTCCTGGCAGCGACAACCATTGCTATTCAGTTTGACTATGTCAGTATCTACCTTTAACTGTGAAGACACCACAGATGTAGAGGGCATGTCTGGAGATATGTCCTCCAAGAACCCAGTCCACTCATCTCTAACCACGAGGCTATATTCTGTATCTGGAGACAGTGATCATTTTTGCCTGTATTGTTATTTTCTCAAAGCTTGGGAGGCTGAATTTTGACTTTCTGAATGCTAGACAGGGACAGACGGCTGCTTAGGATGAGTCACGGAGTGAACAGCTGTCAAGACAGGGGCTGGAAAAAGGGATACTGGAAAAGCAGAACTTTTGGAAGAGAGAAGGATCAGCTAATACAGGTGCCTTCATTAAGAGGCAGATAGTGAGAGCTTTGCACATTAGTCTGCCATTAGTCCCAATGATTTCCGTGTGACCATGGGGAGAGTAAAGTACTACTCGGCATGAGCAAGAGTATCACAATTGACCCTGGATGGCTAATGGCTATACCTCCCCCCCCCACACACACACACTCTGCACCTTTTCTCTGTGGCAGGGATTGTCAGTTGGGGTGTTCGCATGGAGTCTGGGACAATGGGGCTCTTATCTGAGGTTTCCTAGACATGCCTTTCTAGAACTGCATGGTGCACGGGAGGGGAACAGGCTATGGAGTCTTTCACTGCTAAGGTGGTCCAAACCCCCTCCAGGCAAGGAGTGAACATCGGGTGAGTGTGTGTGGATGCAGCAGGTCTCAGTCCATTTCTCCTGTCAGAGAGCTCTAGGTTAGTTCAGAGGTCAGACGACAGATGCAAATAAAGTTGCTTCTGAAGTTTCAAAGAGCCCCATCACCAGTACGCTCTCACTGGATGAGCATAGCAACATCCAATGGGCGCTGAACATTTTTGTGGTGCCCCCTCCCAAGACACCCCAATGAGGTAAATCTTTTTTTGTATGTGGGTAACACACAGGTAGTGCCAGGAACATGGTGGTGAATTTCAATTTGCTTTCACGGTAGGTTAACTATTAAAGAAGCAGCAATGTCCTGTTAAGCTACGCAAGGATTTCTGTCAAAACGGACCTTTGTGTCTCATCCTTATAATCACTGAGCTTGGACAGAGGGATAGATTTGCTGGGAGCCTTGTAGGAAGCGAACGTTGTTCAATCAATTGCTTGGAGTAGGTTGGGAGAGATGGGGACACTAGATGCACAGGTAATTGTCAGACTGGAAGGGGAAGATGCTGTCGGATTAGCCTCGTGCCAGTTTGCGTGAAGGGGCTGTGAAAGTGGCTGCACTGAAAGCCCTAGGGGCTGGCTCCTCTGCTTGGCCATAGCGGAGATACTTGCGCTACTGGTGGGGTGTGATCCTCACATAGCGAGACTGAGGGGCGTTGCCCCCACGACCGGTCCACATAAGAGGTTTGCAAGTCTTCTACTGCTTCCCCATACAGGGCTTAGCTCTATGGCACAAGCAGCAGCGGCTTTTAGCGCCGAAGCGTCAGAATTCAGATCCCCCCCATCAGCCCCGATAGGGTCAGTTACACAAGTTTCTCACGCTGCCCTGCCCACGGGCCTCAGCGCTTGGTGGGACAGACCACCTCTGGGGGCGAGAGGATAGCTCAGCCTCTCACGCGATGGTCTCTCCGCTGCCGAGACGGCTAACAAGGGTGCCAATTGTGACAGGACGCTTCCTCAGAGCTGGGCTCAGACCACCTACTCATTTCACAGGAGGACAAGCATCATAAACCGAGTATGATCTGGGCCCCCAAGCAGCAGGCATTGGACTGCAGCAAAGGAGACGGGAGCCAAGCTGCTTCTCTCTCATCTTGCTTTTATGTTTATGTGAATTTCTGTTGATTTTGGCTACCTTCCCCTCGCCGAAGAGAAACAGTAGGAAAATAGAAGATCCTAATATTAGTTTTTTTTTTTTTTTTTTTTAAGATGTATACGGTCTACTTTCATTGTATCCAACCAGATATAGCCTGGGGGAAATTGGCCCAGGCACAGCAAGAAAAAGGTTCCTACAAAGAAACAATACAATGGCGAATGAAGAGACAGCTTTATCAGTCATGCATTGTTTTACAATTACACCCTGTGGGTGCACAAGATTAATTGTCTGGGTATGTTTGCCACATGTGAAAATATCCCAGCAAACAGCGGAACAGGAAAACACGGCTACTGTGCTTTTTTTAAAAAAACCCAAGAGCTGGAGTAGAGCCCTTCATGTTTAGATTGGAAACAAATTAAAAACTCAAGGATAGGTAAACACATGGGCCAGATAGTGGGAAGAGGCAAAGAAAGCAAGAATGTAAGAGAGCACAGAGGTACAGCCACATGGAAAGTGCTAAGGGGAGCCCAGGACTCATGCCATCCTATTGAGGTGGGGATACCAACAGGCTAACAGAGTGAAAAGGATGCCCCTTCCCCAGGGCTGCATCTATTGCTATTGTCACAGCATACATACAGAGAGGTTAGATAAAAACATAGGATACTCCAGCTGGAAGGTTGCAATGTAATCATAGGCACCGAGTTTTTAAATCTGTCAGAGGCAGGGCTGGCTCCAGGCACCAGCCCAGCAAGCAGGTGCTTGGGGCAGCCAAGGGGAAGGGGCAGCCGAATTGCCGCCGAAGAAGAAAGCGGCCCGGTGGAGCTGCTGCCGATCGTGGCTTCCCCCGCCCCCCCCCCCCCCCCCCCCCCGGCCGCTTGGGGAGGCAAAAACCCTGGAGCCAGCCCTGGCTGGAGGGTGCTCCCCCTGGCTCCGCCCAGGCCCCGCCCCACTCCACCCTTTCCCCCAAGGCCCCACCCCACCCTGCTTCTTCCTGCCCCGCCCAGTTCCGATCCCTCCCCTGAGCACGCTGCATCCTCCCCCCACTCCCCTCATCCCTCCCCAAAACAGCTGATCCGTGGTAGGCACTGGGAGGGAGGGGGAGGCACTGATCTGTGGTGCCCACCAGTGGGTAGGAGGCACTGGGGTGAGGGGGAGGTTCTGGTAGGGGGGCTGCTGGTGGGTGCACAGAGCACCCACAGAGTCGGCCCTAAGAATGTAATTACTGTATTTCTTGGAATTCAGAACGATAAACACACAAGAACCCCAAAACTGAGCATGACAAAGCAGGCTGCTTCCTAAGGCAGAGAGGCACAACTCACCCCTCTTTGTTCTAGGCAGCTTCTTTCCAGACCATCTCTGATCACATGCTTCCCGACAGATTCCCCCTAGCTGGACAGGACTGAAAGCAGTAACTTGGGATTTCAGCACAGTCCTCAATACACCACACCTATCAAAGCACAGGTACTAGACGGAAGGTGAGAGGGGGCAGATGAGATGCAGTAAACATGGAGGCCAGAAAGTGGAGAACAGAAGAGAGTGAAGGGGAAAGGGAGGAGTATAGGATGGGGGCACTAAAAAGTAAAGGACCTCACACAGCACTGGCTAGGGTCACATAAAGTGCATCTAAGAGCTGTACTGGGTCCCCAGCGACTTGCCAAGGGCAGCTCTGCTAGTGATCGGAAACAGCCCTGATATTCCAATGGCCCTGAACACCACTCAGCCAATGCGCTGCAAACCGGAGCCACAGCCTCCAGGGACGTGCCCCCGCTGGCATGCCCACGCAACTCTGCTAATGCACCACAGTGCTGCTGGTTCCTGTACTGTTCCACCCCCGGGCACCTACACAGGCAATGCATCTCAGGGTACAGCTACAGCCCATGTGGCCTTCCAGGCTCAGAGCTCCAGGCCAGCCTAGAGCATCTCCGCTGTTCCAGCTCAGCCCCTACTCACGGCACCAGCTGCTGCGAAGCAATAAAGCAAATGCTTGGGCAGGTCTGATCAGGGGAGGAAAGAGCTGGAAGCAGGCAAGTTCTTCTAAGACACTGTTTTTAAGCGTCTAAGTAGTTCCATCCCGCTGTCTCGGGCCACGTTATTGCCATGCGGGATCAATGCTGTTGATGCAACGCAGAAGGAAGCAGGAGGAAATGGATTTGATATGCCAATTACCCACCAAGGGCTTGGAGTATCAGGCGGCCTGTCAGGAACCATTTCACAAGGGGAAGTGCTTGCTTTGCCCTCACGTGGATTCCGCCCCTGAACTTCCACTGAACCATAACACCCAATGTGTTTCCAATGTTCAGAGCAGCAGGGGAACGGTGGGTGGGAACACCTCGCAGACTCAGCCAGCCCACGCTTCCCTTTGTTATCAACTGGCTGGCGTTTCAGTGCTAGCTTCGCCGGACGCTGTATTGCCCACGCGTAACCGCGGGTGGCTGAGAAAGCCTCTTAGAACAGGCACCACCTGGTTGGGTAGCCATTCGTACTAAGTCTTCGAAATTAATCCCCTTGTCCCACGTCCCCCGCATACTGACCAATCTAGCTCCCACTGACGGCAGTGAAAAGACTCCTATCACCCTTCATTGGCAATTGGACTGGGCCTTAAGTCTGGTCCCTCAATTGTAGGTTTTAATAGTGATTCTATTCTTCGTCACTTGAGTGACGTTCACCTACAGCTTATAAACTCAGCCACCAGTATTATGCATGTACAGTAGCTGATGCTGCAAGATACAAGTCAAAGTATTGCATGGTGTCCACATGTTTTGCCTGGGGGCAGGACCCTGTCATCATAGTTTTTAAATCAAGACTGGAGGTGCTTTTAAAAACTATGCTCTAGCTCACATAGGAATTATTTCAGGGAAGTTCTGTGGCCTGTGTTAGACAGGCGGTCAGCCTAAATGAGCACAGCGGTCTCTTCTGGCCTTGAAACGATGGTAAAGACTTTAGACATACAGACCTTGTTATACTGAACGGATCAATGGTTTGACTCAGATCTTGTCTCCAACAAGGACTCATACCGTTGAGTTAGAAAGAGGCATAACCCCCACACTCCCACCCTGAAAGGCATCAGCCCAATTGTGTGCTCCTATGTCACTGGGTATGGAAATGTCTTCCTGACCTCAGCTGTGATTAGTTTTTACCCTCAGGCATGAAGATTGACAGACTTTGTAATTGTTATCCTAACTAATGCAACTGCAGATATTATCTTCATTCAAATAAATGCTCAGTGCTTGCTGGGACCTTACCAAGCTGTTTAGATTATATATCTCCATATCCAGCAGCATCACGTTTCATAGACGGATTACAAATTAAAATTATTTCCTTTTTTATGCATTTGAAATGCAAAAATCAACTCCCATTAGTCTTAATTTTTGTGCTAAAATGGATGGGAGTTTTGCGCTGGTATCACAAGAAACCACACCCCTTCACTGGCACATTGCTACACCTATGGATTGAGCTCATTATGGGCCTGATCCAAAGTCAACTAAATCACACTGTTGAAGTTTGGATTTAATTAATTCCACTGAAGTTTTGAAATGGCGCAATACGTTTTTCTGAACCCTCCCGCCCCCTTTTCTTAGACTGGAGCCTCACCGCATTCCTGGAAACAATGCGGGGAAGGGGCAGGGCAGGGTGTGTGGAGAGATCCTTAACCATAATTCACAGAGTGGGAACCAAAACCGCTTGCTGAAGAAGAAATAACCAATTCCTCTTCACATGCTGAGAACAATGGAGACTTTGGTCCCAGCTTTCTGGGGCTTGTGCAAACCCTTACTCACAGGAGGAGTACGCTGGCGCAAGCAGCCCCACTGAACGCAATAGGCTTACCTGCAGGAGTAAGCGCTACTCTTGCAAGTAAGGGTTTGCAGGATCAGGGTTGGGGATAAGAAGGATTTTGCATTTTAACAACTGCTTGTGAACCAGCTAGACAAAGGGCCCGATTCTGCAGGGCAGCCTCAAGCGCTGCTCAACACCAGGCAGGACTGGGCCCAACATATCCTTAGCGTGATGCCAGCAGTTCCGTTATTTCCATACCTCCCCGACGGTGCTCATCGAGTCTGAGCCCTGATTTAATCATCTACTTCGGCTGAAAAATCCGTTGCTGGTCGATCAAGCCAAGGCTTACAAAACACCAGCCTGGCTTTGTCTCTTCCTCGCCCGCTTTTCCATTAAAGGTACTTGGAGTGCGCGGTTAATGATGTCATCATCTCCACCCTGCCACACAAGTGTCAGTCCCCGGCACCATTTGCAGAAGTGCCAACACTGTCCCGTCAGAACGGGGATGCTTTGCACAGGGGCAGCTGCAGGGCAACAGAGAATCAGGCCCTTCTGACTGGGGGCTGCCTCGAACCAAGTCCCTGGACTCCAACCCACCTGCTGGCTCAGATCTCGACGCCCTTGTTTCCCACCCCCTTTTTTTATATAGTCAATCTCTCCTCAGGCAAAACTCGACCTGATTTGGAAGGAGGTCGGGTCAATGGCCAACTAATTACAAATGTGAGGGTGTTCGTATTAGACATGGGCTGGAGCTGTCGATTTCGGATCTGGCTCTGAGCATCCAAGGAGTCCAGTGCTTGCCTCAGGCCATTCTTTGAGCAGTCTGGGACTACGTCACCATGCCGTGTCCAGAGAGTGGGATAGAGCGAGGCTTTCAGAAGTACAAAGGGCAGTGATGTTCCCACCTCCCATGGAAAGTCAATGGGAGTTGGGCGCCTCACTTCAATCTGTCTCTCTGGCATTCTCCCCCAGTCTCCTGTGTATTTCTTGCCAGTGCAATGAATCTCTAAGGCGAGTCCGACCCTGGTTTGCATTTTCCATTGGCCCTCTGCCTTCGAGCTAGGCTGGATCCCTAGGCTTAGAACCAATGGGCAGGCTCCAGAACTTAGCTTAAGCTTCTCTCCCCCTGGGAGAGGTGCCAAGTTGGCAGGTCCTGGGACTGACTTCCCTCCATCCACCCACCGAGCAGGCAGAGCATCGGCACCAGCAATCACTGCGACTCAACTGGAGGGGGACAGATCACCTCAGAGTGTGGGGTGATCGCCGGATCTGTTTGGCCCTGGGCTTCTACGCTCATATGGCCAATTAGGGCTTCCATCAGTGTGAGGGATGTGGGGGTGTGAACCCCTCTCCACTCAGAACGGGGCTGAGACTCCAATTCATTCCACATAAGTCACCAAATATCTATCAGACAGCAATAATGTTCCCGCACTGAGCCGGGCTGGGTTTTAATCAGCGCTCTCTCTGGGGGGTTCCCAGGCCACTACTGAGCAGTCCACCAGGAATTCAGTGAATGGTTATCCCACAATTAGGTCAAATGTCTGATGAGTGAGGGGAGAGAACCCTCCTCTCCTGTTCCAGCTTCCCGCCCCCAGCCCTTGCTGCTCCAGTCACATTAAGGCCCCGTATCTGTTAGCAGAGGGTCAGGTCTCCTTATTGCCTGATGGAAGCCAGTTGGTTCTGGTTAATGATGTGTGGGCATTGTACCAGCACACAGTACCCGTTGACCTGTATTGTCCCCAGCAAACATCAGATCCACGAATGATCTGCACTTTTCAGACTCTTCTCCCATTGTCAAATTGCAAGTTTACTATTTACAATACGGCAGGGTTTGTTTTTAATTAAAATGTTCCATTTGAAAATAGGCTACAAGGCGAGAATAAAAGAAATGCTTAAGGGTGATGGAAACTAATGCAAACCAGGATTAATCCTACCATTATATTCTTCTGAATGCTGCAGATCGGATCTAGGGGAGTGGATCTTTAAGTAATAAGCCACCTTTCATTGTACCGTATACGCATCAAACTGGAATGTGTTCCAGACTAGTCGCAGCACCGCAGTTACCAGCTGCAAGAAGTGCCACCTACATAGAAAATGGATTTCCCCAGAGCCGTCATATATTTGATCAAATATATTCCACATCAACGCACAAACGTGCATGGGAGAGACAATATAAAACTGCCCCCATTTCTTACTGAAAATATGTGGCGTGAATCTAGATCTGTTGAATCCAGTGGAACCACTACAATCATGCGTCAAGGCAGACGACTAGACACGTGATGTGCTGCACAGAACTTTTATTGCTTTTACTTTTGAAATTCTCCCCCCTCCCCGCATTCAAATTTGTCTTCTTCTATTTAGTGAGCATTAAACATGCCCAATCCTCACGGATACTCAGTGCCTGTAACTCCCACCGAATTCAAAGAACAGGCCAGGCGGGTCCATTGTTGTTCTACCAATTTTGGACGGAGATGAAATTAACACGAGTCTATCAGCATTTCCAAAGCACCTGCTCACAACCAGTGAACATTTTGGGATTGGAAATTGCCTGCCTTCTCTACCAGCATCATGGATCTTGCCTACACAACTGCAATTTGTACCCATTTCACAGCACTCGTGCAGACCAGCTAGTGCTGCTAATAGCAGCTGGTCAAAAGAGGGTTTTTTTGTGGGGGGGGGGGGGAAGAGGGGAATAAAAATCACTCTCATTCCACAGGTTTCTTAGAGGAATAATTTTTCATTTATTCACAGATTTTTGTGAAATTTTGTTTTTAACCCTCATCCCTCCCCGCATTTCCATTCTTCACTGATGTGGGGGGGAGGCGAAAACATGTTATTTGTGGGTTTGACTCAAATCAAAGAGTGTGTTTGGCAGTTCTAGTGTAGAGTGTGGCGCTCCGCCCCTCTCCAGTGGTGGCTGGGCCACACAGAGGTTAGTGTATCTGCTACAGCTTCCCAGCTACTTCAGTGGGAGCTATTCAGCTAAAACCCTGGATAAAGCACAGCCTTCTTGGGGCTGCAGAACAGCCTTCAGCTCTGATCCAGTGCTCACTCTCAACATGTCTCTGCAATCTGCCTCACCCCCCGCCCCCCAAACAAGGAGTAGCTGAGCTGGGAGCAATGCATTCTGGGAGCCTATCAGGCTCTCTGAGGGTGCAGCACCACTGCTCCCCTGGGCAAGTGGGACTAACCAATGGATCGGCAGACCAGTGCTCAGCACCTCTGGAAATCAGGCCCTTGAGGTCTAGAGCTGAAAATTTGGGAACAGAGGCACCCAAGATTAGTGAACAGTTTTGAAAATTGGGGCATTTTCTTTTTACACTCCCAAGTGGAAGCTAATGAGACCCATCAGGTCTGGTTGCCAGGGCAAGTCCACAGAACAGCCCTGCATCTCTGTGCAGGGGCTTAAAGCCTGGCATCTTCTAATGTCTATGAAATTAAAGGAGAGTTTTGCATGCAGAGAGGCTGGATGGCTGGGGTGTTTCTTGGTGCAAAGGATCACAGATCTAACAGACAAAATAAAGTCTGAGGCTTAACAAGTAAGTTGCAAAAATTTAAGCTAGGTGACTAGCAGGGTGTGAGGCTGTTACTTGAACCAAAATTGCCTCTTACGTGTCCTGGAATGAAAACAGAATTTCCAAAAATCTCTCTGAGCTGTTTATTTCACACCCCGAACGTTTGGCTTGGCGTGTGAAGTGTTCACCCCAATGGACAGACCTGCCCGGACACGAACATACCACACCCACCCAGAGAACTCCTGGCAGAGGGGGACACCACCCAGCAGACAAACAAACAAGGGCAGGACGCAGCTGAAATTATGTTTGGAGTTACTTCTCCATTAATGAGCTGGAGATCGTTCAACTCTCCAGAGCTTTTATTTGGAGTCTGTGTCATTTCCCACGGTAGTGGCACCTGGCATACAGTGGGGATGGCTGGGGAGCACAGTACGAGACACAGAAGTATGCTAACAGACTCAGGCTCATTAGTGATGTTCCAGGGAGACTCCAGTAGCTCCGAGAGTTCATATGGGTTTGTTAAAATAAATAAATGAAGTAAATGAGTGATTTTTATTTTAACTAAGCCACTTTTTAAACCTCCAAGACAGAGCATCCGAGTCCAAGCAGAGGGCACGCTTTTGTTTTTAGCTAATAAGCTCTTTGGGGGCAAGGACGATCTTTTCATTATGTGTTTGTACATCAGGACACGGATCCATGATTGGGGCCTCTAGCCGCTACTACAATACAGATAAACAACACGTGATGTTACTCTTCCTAGTTAAGCACGGTTGATGTGCTCAGTCCTGTACGAGACACACAGAAAGACAGCTCCTCCCCCACCCTAGGAGATGTGAGGCACTGGCTGGCCCAGGAAGGACCTATCAGAGGACATGGAGTCTGGGTGTGGATGGGATTCTAACTACGCTTCCGGTTCGAGACACTATCTAGCTAATGACACCGCTCTGAAAGTGACAGCAACGACTTAGGCATTTTCACATTTGCCATCAGGAGGTGCGCTGCTCTTTCTTGGCCCTCCCAGCAAACTGCTGGCCGAAGGCAGCATTAGACTAATTAGCAGTAATTAATTTCAGATTTCAGCATGCCTGCTTATAAAAGGACCCCTTGCGTTTTAAACTTCAGAGGGAAAGCAGCTATTTTTCAAAGAAAGAGTTGACAGGCCCTGGACCATGAAGTCTTTGTCTTCTTTCAGATTCAAAAGAGAGTGATCAGAGTGCAAATCGGACAGTAGTGTTTCTTCCCAGCTACTTAATGCTGCTTTGTTTCCAAAGCTATTTCTACCGAGTGAATCAGCTACACAAAAGAAGTGGACTGAAGACTAGTGTGGCCAAGAATGTAACAGAACGAAGGAAACAAAATGCACACTGAGATCTTTGTTCTGCTAAAGGACAACAACCAAAACATCACAGTGCAGGGAGCTTGTCACGGACCGGGCACTTCCCCTTTGATTGTACCGCTGGGTCCACATGGCCTAGGGTGTAAGGGCCATGCATGCTCCGTGGTTTAATGAGCCTCAGCAGCATCACGCTGCCACAATTGCAGACATTTAAAGGTACATAATAAATCCCTGGCTACACACATGGAAAAGCTTTAATTGTGGGGACAAGAAACAATCCTGCTGATGGCATGTAGGTTTAATTTAGGCTGAGATGGCAGATGGGGGTGCTCTGAGCTGGCTGGGGTCAGATGGCAAACCAAAAACAGGCCCCTGTTTGTGTTGGCTCCAGCTCTGTGCCCAACCTCTCAAACCCCTCTGTATGAACAGAAATGAGCACTGTTCTCCCACCTCCCATCGGTGGGCAGGCAGTGGGACACATTTTATGCTCGCTCCACTTTAACTGGACCTGTTCAGCCAGCAGAAATGAGACAATGCCCTTCCATGTTTAAGACAGGCTTTTTAGAAACAATGCACCCTATAAAAAAAAAAAAAAGAGGATTAAAAAACCCACCAGGAGGATTTTGCAGGTGAGCTGCTGCCATGGGGAATGCGGAACGGAGTCAGAGTCAGAGCCCTGGATCGCAACATACCCCAACTTCTGGACTGCAGCAGCTCCGCCCATCTCCTTCACTCCCATGCCTGTCACTGGGACTTTTGCAGATACCAACGGCTGCCCTGCGTTTCGGCAGCTAACTTACAGATCTCCAGCTTCGAGCTCACAGTGTTTCGCAGGAGGAAGGATAACCGGCACAGAGCTGAGCGGCAGCAGATCAGGATTCTGTACCAGGCTTGGCTACAGACTTCCTGGGTCACTTTGTGCAAATCCCTTAACCTCTTTGTGCCTCAGTTTTCCCTTCTGTAATCTGTGGCCAATGATACTAACCAGCCTCATACTGGGGAGGTTGTGAAGAATGAGTAAAATGCTTTGAGATCATGGGACTAAATGGAGCCATTAGAAGCTGGACATTTGCCATCATGCACATCTGGATAGCATGGTAGATATAAATACAAGTCTTAAGCCACCTGATGAGGGCCTGATGAGAACTAGTTGGTTGATGGAGACGATCTCTGGCAATAGGGCAGAGCAGGAGATGCTATTTGGTAACACTAGTGTAATGGTCCAATACACTATGGATTATGGTAACAATTCCGCAGTGTTTGGGGCGATTGGTGCAGGGGGTTTGCAATAAGTGCGGAGATGGGAGGACAGCTGAGAAGAGCGGTCTCTAGAGGAACTGCTGTACGGTGACGTGCTAAATAGCCATTTTAACTTCAAAGAGATTGGAATGAAGTTTAAGCCTGCACGTGACAAAGAAGGGGAGTTAGCAATGGAACATTATCATCAGACTAGAGCATGAGGCCCCAGCCACTCTCAGGGCCCCATTGTGCTGGGCACTGTACACCCGCAGCAAGAGTCAGTCCCTGCCCTGAAGAGCTGACAGTCTAAACAAAGGGAGGGAAACTGAGGCACAGAGGGGGGACGTAATTTGCCCTAGACAACCCAGCAGGCCAGCCGCAGAGCTGAGAATAAGGCCCACATCTCCCCGTACAGTGCTGTATCCAGGGGACCATGCTGCATCTCCTAAATGAGCATCGTCAGAGAGAAGGAAGCACTTCAGTAACATTTTATGGTCATAGCAGCATAGCGTGGGGCAGCTACAGCCTGAAGAAATAGGAGACATGCTCCTCCGAGCCCTCCCAGCCCTGCTGCAACTCAGGAGCGGAACAGCTCCGGGCTTGAGGACAGGTGTCCGCTTTTAAAAATACCGTGTGTCTAGCAAACGTTAACAGATAACTTGACATTTCAGGGGGCTGGATGACACTGGGCATGTTAATGGCTGAAGGCTACTGTAGGATTTCAGTGCTTTCAGGGGCCTTGCCAGCAATGTGTGTTTGATGGCTTAGCATTCAGACATGCCAGTTCTCATTCATCTGAGGGGAGGGATATTTAGCCTTTAAATTAACTGAACCCTGACCAACACTTCAGCTTTTTTAGGTGGGGGTGGGAGGAGTTGGTCAGTGAACCCTCTCAGAGCATGGTGGATGGGTAAGAGGAAACCTGCAACTTTTGGGGCCTGATCTAAAGCCCACTGAAGTCATTGGACAGCATTCCCTTGCTGTCAAAAGGCTTTGTTTAGTATGGCCCTGATCGAAATCCACTTTCTTGCTGGAGGGTACGGTGTATTCATTTCTGGTCAGGAGAAGAACGCTGGCCTCCAAGGGGCAATTAGTAGGACAACAGGGAACGGAGAGCCAGGTCTCCTGTGTTCTATTCCTAGATCTGCCACTGACAGGCTATAGCCAGGTCTACACTTGGCCAGTATAGCTTTACCAACGGACAGTACCAGCAAAGTCCTCCTGGTGTGGACGCAGCGTATACCAATAAAGCCTGGCTTTTGCTAGTGCAGCTTTCTCCAGCCCAGAAAGGGAAACAAACTCTACCGGCAGAAGTGCGCGAGTCTTGTCAGTATAATTGCGTCTACACTAGGGACTTTGGCCAGCACAGCTATGTTTGGTCAGTCAGCAATGATGTCTCTTCACTGCCAGCTGCACACAGCTACTCCAGCAGATGTCTGTAGTGTAGAGCTGGCTTCTATGACCTCAGAGAATTCACTTGACCTCTCTGCGACTAAGGTCAGACCTATACGACGAACTTCTGCTGTTGGTTTGGGATGTGATTTTTTGCGATATTTGTGTACCAGCAAAAGCCCTAACATAGATGCAGTTAGACACTCTTGCAAGTATAGCTTATTTTGCTTCTCAAACAGATAATCACTATCGTGGCAAAAGCTGCCTCTCCAAAGCTTTTCTAGTGTACACCTGGCCTGAGGTTGCTAATCTGTTTAGTGGGTTTCCTTCCCTCCCTGGGATTTTGAGAGGTTCGAGCCATTCAGATTTGTAAGATACTTTGCGATAAAGGGAGTTGCTCCAAAAGTGTTATTAGTTAACAAGCCACTTACATAGAGTGCCCACCACATTGCCTCATGCCATTAAGTAAGTCCTTCAGGATCATGCCTCTCCAGCAGCATGTCAGATCAACTGGGATAGATGGAGCAGCTTTTGCATAATTTATGGTTAGTTGTCATCAGAGAGAAATATGGCATTAATCTAGAAGTAGCTTAAAAAAAATAATAATGATTGGCCCCCAAACCAAAATCCTGGATCCAAACACTTGCATAATTTAGAACCTGATCTGAATCCAGATCTGGACTTTGCAGATGGCTCCCTTTCTCAATACCCGATTGAGCCAAAAACCCACTTCTGAACCCCTCCGGACTTCAGGGCAGTTTGGATCTGGATCTAAACATTGTAAATCCTCCCCGCCCTCATATTCCTGAGCCAGAATCTCTCCTCCACCAAACTATGGGAGATGGAAGAGCCTCTTGGCATTGCCGAGCACACAAAACAAATATTTCTTTCAAGATTTGTGTTCTGTAGAATCCTAAAACAATTGAAATAATTAGCAAAGCAGCATCTTGAGCCAGCTACGCGGCGTCAGTCATAATAACCCTTTGACTACGCTGCTTGGGTTTGCTGCATAGCTCCCTTCTGATGCCAAAAGGCCTTGCAGGCAGAAATATGTAGTTTGTCTTTCACAGCAGCATTGTGGGTAACGCAGTCATCAGATTTCCCTATTGCACAGCCGTTGCCCATTAGGGTCTCTGGGCTCTTATTTCAAAGATTACTGGAAATTGGTGGGAACACAGTGGTTAACATTAAAAGACATATTTGGCTTGGGGTGGCCAACATTTCAACCTGTTTAGCACTGTAATATCACAGCTGTTCGCCTTTTGTTTCATACCAGAAAGCTAAAGGTCTTATCAAAATAAGAGAGGTTCTCCCCCCCAGCGCTGCTATCACATTTTCAATGTTCCAGTTCGGCATTAAGACTGGGGCAAGTGTTGTGTGGATTGTCTGGGGCCCACCTAGCCGGGGGGGGGGGAGAGGGGCGCGGGGAGGGGGGTTAAGGGAGGCTGGAAAATTCTAAAGCAGCAATGCAAGAGAAATGATAAACAACGGAGCTGGGGGTTTTTTGCTTGTTGTTTATTACCTTTCAAATTCAAAACAGCCTTGCCTTCTTGTGAGTCAGTTACCCAAGGCAGCTTGGTAAATGCATCTATTCCTAAGAGGAGGATTGGATTTCCCTTGACCTGATGGTTCACGCATCAATCGGTGTACTTTGTGGAACACATGCTGGCTGGGGGAGAATAACTGCCCGGGGAGAGCACCCCAATTCTCAGGGCTGGCCAAAACCCAGCTGCTGCTGGGTACTTCTAATTGCTGTGCTGATGTGTGGTCTGGCTGGCTCCTACACCAGTGTTGTGTAGCAGAGCTCCCCCAGCCCCAGGGCCAGGCGTGGGGAGAGGCGGCAGAGGAGCAGACTTGGCACACTAAGGGCTGGAACTAGGAGTGCTGGGGGTGCTGCCGCATTCCCCTGGCTTGAAGTGGTTTCCATCATATACAGGGTTTACAGTTTGGTTCAATGGCTCTCAGCACCCCACTATGCAAATTGTTCCAGCGCCCCTGCCTTGATGAAAGCCCTCTACATGCTGTGGTGTAACAGGGCCATAAACACACTAGTGCATCCACTTTTGTGGCCCTTCTAGTCAGGGAGGCCCCTTTGGGAGAAGCTCACTGGCTCTCCGAGTTTGGACCCCTGGTAGAGAAACATTCCACGGATGGAGGAACTGGGCTCATTTACCGTATGTATTTGTGTAGAAGCCAAATTTCAGGCAAAATTTCCAGCCAGCTCATATACACATGCCAAAATCTCAGCAGAGAAATGCTCCTAAGCTCCCCTGACTTCCCTGCTCCAGTGTCTCATCTGTGCCTGCCCAGAGCGTCAGGGAAAAGAGGTGCTGGGCTCCCTAGTCAGAAAACATGGCTACACCCCTGCTACCAAATGTACCTGAGCTCCTGCTACAGCCCCCCCCCCCCATGGGACTGAGTTGATCTGCATAGGTGTACATTTTTAAGTGGAAATGAATGGGGTTGCTGTCCATGCTAGTCAAGTCAGGCCCAAAATTTTAAACCTGTTTCCTAAAGAAGGCTGGTCTGCAAGTCACTGCAAGTCACCTCAGGGGGAAGAGAGAGATCTCCCGTCTCCCTATCCCAGGGAAAAAGCAAAAGGTTCCTTGACTGAGTTCTTTTAGGTCAAGTTTCTGCTTTAATACAAAAGGGGACAGTCTTAATCCGAGCATGGACCTGATTTTAAGAAGCACTCACGTCACCAGTGCCTCTGGAAAAAAACCCCAACAGGCTCTATATTGTTAAGTTAAATAATGACTGGAAGGCTGCAGCGTAACACTACTTTATTTCTTAGAACGATAAGATACAAGAATCCCCAAAACAGAGAGAGACAAAGCAGGCTGCTCCTTAACAGAGGCACAACTCACTCTAGCCTAGTTGGCTGTAAAGTGACACAGACAGTACTGGCACGTGACACTTCCCTATAGAGCCCCATGCCTGCAAGCAGGACCAGGAAAACCTCTGAGAATTTAAAGTGATAGATCACAATTTTAATTAACACGGTTTTCAATATACCACACACATCAACACCAGTGGTCAGACATTTTATGTATGCTGCACGCACAGTTACTGTATCTGTAGGGGCTCAGTCCCAGGGTTAATAATGTTGCTTAAGAAACTGGATAACTGAGTGGGTCTCTCAGCCAGACAACAAGACCCCAGTGTTGCCTGCAGAATAAACCCTTGGTTTTCTGCTAAACTTTAGAGGATATTTTTGTTTGTTTCTCTTAACAGGCTGGTTAACTGCAACCCAAACATAAAAGACCCTATGTTCCGAACGCATAAATCTGCTCATGGCGTCTCTGGCAATTCTCTTGATCAGCACGTTCCTCTCTTTGCTCTTTATTTACTCAGGTGTAACATAGCCATTATGCCTGCTAGGAGAAGGCAGCCAGCCCTGGATGGGCTAGAAACACTGGGCGAGGACAGATGCCCCTAGTAAACAGCTGGCGTAATATCCTGCCCTGGATAGGAGCATGGAGGAGCGGGGAGGAAGCATAGAGGTTGAAACCATATGAGGGTTCAATGAGCTGGGGAAAAGAGCAGGGCAGGATGACTCAGGACAGGGCAGAGAGCACATGGCAGTGGGCTCAGCGGAGCAGCTGGAACCCCTGGCTAGCACATCCTGTCTACGTGCTAGCCAGCTGGGGCCTGGACCGTTTCCCCCAGCTTCCGCTTTGGGCTAGAATGTGTCAGTAGGCACGATGGCATGCGCTTCCCCCTTCCTCGTGCTAAACCGGATCCTGGCTTCTTTTGTGTGCGGGGTTGTCATGGGACAGTTCCCCTCACTTCAAGCCCCATTTCACGGGCTGCAAGCAACGCTCCTCTATCCCACAGAGGCCAACAGCGCAGCATCCTACCCACACTAGATATTTACCGTGGTAACATGCCTTTTTATTCTGAATGGGAGAATTTGTTGTATTTAATACACAACAAAAGGGAGGTAAACTTGTTACACTTTTTAATGACTTTGCCCCTTTGGTTTATTGTGCGGGGGTGCCAAGTGCTACAAGCTAACAATACACAGCACTTACACCACCTACAAATCCCTGGGGGCTTGTCCAGCTGGGACAATGTGCTCTAGGATTCCCATCTGTGGGGACACAAGGTGCAGCTGGTTCACAACTACGGACCGGACAGGTTTCCATGGCCGAGGATGATGGGCTACATGGAAGCACACAGCATGGGTCCTCTGTGCAGCTGCTGGAGATTTGTGGGCTTGGAGTCTCATGGTGATGGGGCCACAGAGATACCTAGAGAGATTCATAGAGTTTAAGGCCAGAAGGGAACGTTACATTATCTAGACGGACCTGCGTATCACCGACCACATAATTTTACCCAGTTACTCCAGTACAGAGCCCAACAGTTGGATGTGTCTAAAGCATCTCTTCCAGAAAGGCATCCAGGCATAATCTAAAGCCTTCCAGAAATGGAGAAACTACCACCATTTTCCTTGATGACAGACAGACTGACTGGTGATGTGGGAGGGGGGGGAGAAATGGAGAGAACATCCCTAGCTCTCAAGGAGCCATGGAGTTTGGCCATTATTGAATTTGTTCCCCTCCACTCTTCAGCGCAGTACAGGAGCACGTGGGCCTTTGTTATTTGTCTGAATCGAGGGGTTTCCATTTTCCCCTTCGGAATGTGTGTCGATTGGTTCAGACTATGAGCAAGCCCTACAGACTATCAACTCAAAGCAAGCACAGGAGCTGGCACTGCAGTCATCTGCTAAGCTCCACGCCAGCCTTCCAATGCCAACAGTGCCACGCATGGTGCCTCCTCTTTCTAACCTTGCCACAAGAGGCTTACGCTTCACAGGAAGACAGGCTTGGGATCTTGGAAGAGCTCCTCACAAGAGAGCAGGTCACACAGTTCCTAATGAGCCTGGGTGCTCCCCTACCTTAGAGGGCAGTCATGGTCATTTCTGGACGTGCTCACAAATACTGCAGTCGGCGAGGCTGCATAATCTCACTGGGAAGAGGATGGAGGACAACGTTTACAAACAGCCAAGGCATTAGCCAAGTAACTGTCTGCCCAACTTAGGACACTTTAAAGGGGACGGATATTCCATAAGTGCTGAGCTCTCACCCTCAAACAGCCAAGCCCCTTTAAAAGGTATCTCAAAGTTGGGCACCCAAAAATCATGAACAAGTTTTGGCAATTCTGGTCCTAAATCCATATTCATGGGCCTAAAGAAGCAGCTGGTTATGTAGCCTCATAACCCCATTGGCTCCACAAAGTAGATGAAGTCTCCACAGCCAAGCCAAAGGCCACAGGATTAAGTAACATGACAGCAGCTCCTGCCTTCAGGGATCTTCAGCAGGGATTTGCTCTAATCTCATTGTAATCTATTGCTGCCGTGTTCCAACAATGCTCAACACTCACCACACATTTTTTACAAGGGGCAGAACATGAATTTGTTGTTGCTGAACAGAGAACATTGTCAGAGGTTGTTTCACCAATAACCTGTTGTAGCGGGGTGAACACCCGCTCAGGCCCTGAAAGGGTTGGAAAAGCCCTGCCGAGGGCTGGGGCTGTGTAAAGGAGTAAAACCCCGGCTGATTGGGGAAGTGGCTGCAGCTGGGGCCACGCCCCAAACTGAGCCACTCAGCCTTATAAGGCGGCCAGGGTAGCCAGAAGCTGAGGAGTCTCCCTCTGACAGGAGACAGAGACAGGCCGGCTGGGAAGGAACTCACCGGGAACCTAGAGTGAGGCAGGGCTGGGGAAAGGCCTTGGGGGCAGGGAAGCCCTAGGCCAGCAACTCCCCAGGCAGCAGGGCCTGGTCCTAGGCCCATATAGGTATTGGGGTTGCACAGGGGCAACCTGAGGGTGGGTAAAGGCAGCCAGTCCAAACCCCTTGTTGCCAATGATGAATGGCTGATAGACTGCAGTCCGCCCCAGGGCGCGGGGGCTAAATGGTGACTGGCAGTAGCCACGACTGAGGCGACATTGGGATGGGGGTGGAGGTTCCCCTGGGTGGAAAGACCCAGATTGAGAGTGGGGTACTGCCAGGGGGGCAGCACCCAAGCCGAGGGCAGTGGGGTCCGGGAGGGACACGGGGGGGGGGGCAATGACAGGCGGGACACCTGGCCTGCAGAGGGCGCTCCGACGGCTGGTGAGCTAATTTCCGAGACAACCAGCAGGGGGGGCCGCAGGGGTGAGTCCACGCATGATTACACCTGTCAACTGCTAGGTTAGCCCAAACAGGAACACACCAGGGCAACCCTTAAAAGTTAGGTAGGTATAAAAGCCAGCCATATAAAAAGAGCCTCACAAAAATAGGGCCCTGTAAGACTGCTTTAGGCAGTGGCCTGTTAGCAGTTACTGGACAACTTCATCTTTTACCAAGGGGTTTATAACCTGGCCATTAAAAAAAACAAAATACAAAAAAACCCCATGCTCTATTCATCAGAGTTCAGCTGAATTTAAGTAGGAAGCAAAAAGGATGTAGGGGCAGGGCAAGAGGGAATCAACCCCCAGACAGATCGGGCTGTCTAACATTTGGGTGGGAAAAAAAATTGGAACATAAGAATAGAAAGAGAAGGATATGCTCCCCTGCTGGTTCAACGAGATTAAGGATGATCCATTACACATAGGAACACCAACATCGCGCTATGTATTACCGCTACATTTTTGGCTTGATCTTATCTGTGCCCCCAGGAATGGCCTCCACAACAACCACAGCCTTGCGTGCTCTGCCTTGTGCCGTGCGAGAACTTGCAGGAGCAGAGGTCTGTACGTGAGCAATGCATTTGGATCCAAAGTGCTCAGAGCAGACTTGTAAATGGGCGTGAGCTAGCAGGGTTGCATAGATTGGTTCATTTTCACTCCCCCACTCTCAATAAAAGACTGTTTTGGTCTTAAAACCATGTGTGGATTGTTAATAAAGTTTCCAAACAAACAAACTACAGGTTACAGTTCATCCCTTTTCCTTCCTCTCCATTATCAGCTCAGTTGGACAATGAAAATTGACGTCATCAATGGAGACCTCGAGGAGGGGGAGGAGAGGTATTTAAAAGTCTTGTATCAAGTGCTTTTCTTTACTTTGCCAGTCTGACTGTAAAGATAAAAGAAGCTGGTGACCTGCATGAAAGGAGATTATCGTAAGAATAACGTAGTGAAGTTCAGAAATGTGTGAGTTCCCCCAGTCCTCATATGAAGACTAGAGTATTATCACCCCTCTGCCCAGTGTTGGAAGATTTTGGGGCCTTGCAGGTCATTTCCCTGTTGGAGGAGAAATCATTGATGTATAGTTAGAAGAGTGTGTGTGTGTGTGTGGGGGGGGGGGGGGTTTATTTACAGTGTGGACACTAGTCCTTGAACTGAGGTGGTCACAAATGGCACAGCACCAGTCCTCACTTGCATGGTTTGCAGCCCAAACCCACCAGTGTCCAGTCCCCAGGAAGTTCCTCCACACCAGGAATTGCTTCTAGTAGAGATAATAAGCAGAGAGCGAACGCTTGCTGTTTGCTAGAGCTCCCTACAAAGAAGCAACACCATCCACCACAAAAAAACAAACCCACCCTCAAACCAACAATACAGCATTTCTTCAAAGACTGCGCACTGCTCGCATGATATGAAAAAAGATGAGTGAGACTATGTGCAACAGCGCCACCCAGCAATTCCCCCCCCCCCCCCCCCCAATAACTTCCACATTATAAATATTCAACTTGCACCACAGTTATTCCAGTCGGGAACTACAACCATGTCCCAGATATCATCTGCTGTAGAGTTACCTTCCATCTGTGCTCCTTTTCTGTTTGGATTTAAGGCCTGGTCTACACTACGGGTTTAGGTCGACTTTAGCCGCGTTAAATCGAATTAAGCCTGGACACGTTCACACGACGAAGCCCTTTCTTTCGACTTAAAGGGCCCTTTAAACCGGTTTCTTAACACCACCTCCGACGAGGGGATTAGTGATAAAATCGGCCTTAGGGGGTCGGAATTGGGTTAGTGTGGCCAGAATTCGACGTTATTGGCCTCCGGGAGCTATCCCACAGTGCTTCATTGTGACCGCTCTGGACAGCACTCTCAACTCAGATGCACTGGCCAGGTAGACAGGAAAAGCCCCGCGAACGTTTGAATTTCATTTCCTGTTTGCTCAGCGTGGAGAGCACAGGTGACCACGCAGAGCTCATCAGCACAGGTAACCGTGATGGAGTCCCAGGATCGCAAAAGAGCTCCAGCATGGACAGAACGGGAGCTTCGGGATCTGCTCGCCATATGGGGAGATGAATCAGTACTGGCTGAACTCTGAAGCAGTAAACGAAATGGCAAAATATTAGAGAAGGTCTCCAAGGCCATGAAGGACAGAGGCCATAACAGGGACACACAGCAGTGCCGCGTGAAAATTAAGGAGCTAAGGCAAGCCTACCACAAAGCCAGAGAGGCAAACGGAAGGTCCGGGGCTGAGCCGCAAACATGCCGCTACTACGCAGAGCTGCATGCCATTCTAGGGGGTGCAGCCACCACTACCCCAACCGTGTGCTATGACTCCATCACTGGAGAAACACACAGGGAAGCGGGTTCTGGGGACGAGGAAGATGAGCATGAAGATAATGTAAATAGCTCACAGCAGCAAGGAAGCGGAGAAACCAGTTTCCCCAACCGCCAGGATATGTTTATCACCCTGGACCTGGAACCAGTAACCCCCGAACTCACCCAAGACCCTGAGGGCACACAGGGGACCTCTGGTGAGTGTACCTTTGTAAATATTACACATGGTTTAAAAGCAAGCGTGTTTAATGATTAATGATTCATTTGCCCTGGCAATCGCGGCCAGTACAGCTACTGGAAAAGTCTGTTAACATGTATGGGGATGGAGTGGAAATCCTCCAGGGACATCTCCAGAAAGCTCTCCTTCATGTACTCCCAAAGCCTTTGCAAAAGGTTTCTTGGGAGGGCTGCTTTATCCCGTCCACCACGGTAGGACACTTTACCACGCCAGGCCAGTAGCACGTAGTCTGGAATCATTGCATAACAAAGCATGGCAGCGTATGGTCCCGGTGTTTGCTGGCATGCAGACAACATCCATTCCTTATCGCTCTTTGTTATCCTCAGGAGAGTGATATCATTCACGGTCACCTGGTTGAAATGAGGCAATTTTATTAAGGGGACATTCAGAGGTGCCCCTTCCTGGTCTGCTGAACAGAAATATTCCCCGCTGTTAGCCACGCGGTGAGGGGGAGGGGTGAAGTGATCATCCCAGAGAATTGGGTGTGTGTGCGGGGGGAATTAGTTGGGTTTGTGCTGCATGTTAACCGTGAAACCGCAGCCCCTCCTTTTACATTGCAAACCCATTTTAAACGGCCAACCCAACGGGGCCTTGGTATGGTTAATGATAGCAGTACTCTTTGAAACCATCCCCACATGTTAAGAAGGTTAAAAAAGCCAAAAGACTGTGTCTTACCATGGCTGCCTGCAAGCTGAAATCTGTGACCTGGCACTGCGTGAGTGATCTCTCACACCAAGCAGGCAGGCCCTCAATATAAGAGGAAAAATGCGACCTTGTAACGAAAGCACATCTGCTGTGTTATGTGAACAGCAAAATGTAACGTGAAAGAGTGTACCCATTGTTCTCTAAAATGTATCTTTTTTAAACACCTCTCCCCTTCTCCTCCACCAGCTGCAAATGTATCTCCTTCCCAGAGGCTAGTGAATATTCGAAAACGTAAGCGAAGGACACGTGATGAAATGTTTACTGAACTACAGACTGCCTCCCACGCTGACAGAGCACAGCAGAATGCGTGGAGGCAGTCAATGACTGATTATCGAAAAGCCCAATATGAGCGAGAGGAGAGGTGGCGGGCTGAATCGCGGGCTGAGGAGGAGAGGTGGCGGGCTGAATCGCGGGAGGAACAGAGGAAGTTGCGGGCTGAAGATGAGAGGTGGCGTCAGCTTGCACACAGAAAGCAAGAGTCCATGCTCCGACTGCTGGAGCATCAAACTGATATGCTACAGCGTATGGTTGAGCTGCAGGAAAGGCAGCAGGAGCACAGACCGCCGCTACAGCCCCTGTGTAACCAACAGCCCTCCTCCCCAATGCTACAGCGTATGGTTGAGCTGCAGGAAAGGCAGCAGGAGCACAGACTGCCGCTACAGCCCCTGTGTAACCAACAGCCCTCCTCCCCAAGTCCCATTGCCTCCTCACCCAGACGCCCAAGAACACGGTGGGGGGGCCTCCGGCCACACAGTCACTCCACCCCAGATGATTTCCCGAGCAATAAGTGTTAAAGTTTTAAAGTTTTAAACTGCAGTGTGTCCTTTTCCTTCCCTCCTCCCCCACCCATCCCGGGCTACCTTTGCAATTATCCCCCTAGTTGTGTGATGAATTAATAAAGAATGCATGAATGTGAAGTAACAATGACTTTATTGCCTCTGCAACTGGTGCTTGAAGGGGGGAGGGTAGGGGAGGGTGGGGTGGTTGGTTTACAGGGAAGTAGAGTTAACCGGGGGGGGGGAGGGGCGGAGGGTTCATCAAGGAGAAACAAACAGACGTTTCACTCCGTAGCCTGGCCAGTCACAAAACTGGTTTTCAAAGCTTCTCTGATGCGCACAGCGCCATGCTCTGCTCCTCTAACCGCCCTGGTGTCTGGCTGCGCGTAATCAGCGGCCAGGCGATTTGCCTCAACCTCCCACCCCGCCATAAATGTCTCCCCCTTACTTTCACAGATATTGTGGAGCGCACAGCAAGTAGCAATAACAATGGGGATATTCTTTTCGCTGAGGTCTGAGCGAGTCAGTAAGCTGCGCCAGCGCGCTTTTAAACGCCCAAATGCACATTCCACCACCATTCAGCACTTGCTCAGCCTGTAGTTGAACAGGTCCTGACTCCTGTCCAGGCTGCCTGTGTACGGCTTCATGAGCCATGGCATTAAGGGATAGGCAGGGTCCCCAAGGATCACGATAGGCATTTCAACATCCCCAACGGTTATTTTCTGGTCCGGGAAGAAAGTCCCTTCCTCCAGCTTTCTAAACAGAGCAGACTGCCTGAAGACGCGAGCATCATGTACCCTTCCCGGCCAGCCCACGTTGATGTTGGTGAAACGTCCCTTGTGATCCACCAGGGCTTGCAGCAGCATTGAAAAGTACCCCTTGCGGTTTATGTACTCGGTGGCTTGGTGCTCCGGTGCCAAGATAGGGATATGGGTTCCGTCTATGGCCCCACCACAGTTTGGGAATCCCATTGCAGCAAAGCCATCCACTATGGCTTGCACGTTTCCCAGAGTCACTACCCTTGCTATCACCAGGTCTCTCATTGCCCTGGCAACTTGGATCACAGCAGCCCCCACAGTAGATTTGCCCACTCCAAATTGATTCCCGACTGACCGGTAGCTGTCTGGCGTTGCAAGCTTCCACAGGGCTATCGCCACTCGCTTCTCCACTGTGAGGGCTGCTCTCATCCTGGTATTCTGGCGCTTCAGGGCAGGGGAAAGCAAGTCACAAAGTTCCATGAAAGTGCCCTTACGCATGCGAAAGTTTCGCAGCCACTGGGAATCGTCCCACACCTGCAGCACGATGCGGTCCCACCAGTCTGTGCTTGTTTCCCGGGCCCAGAATCGGCGTTCCACAGCATGAACCTGCCCCATTAACACCATGATTTCCACATTGCTGGGGCCTGTGCCTTGTGAGAGGTCTAGGTCCATGTCCATTTCCTCATCACTCTCGTCGCCGCGCTGCAATCGCCTCCTCCTCCTCCTCGCCTGGTCCTGGTTTTGCTTTGGCATGTCCTGGCTCTGCATATACTCCAGGACAATGCGCGTGGTGTTCATAGTGCTCATAATTGCCGCGGTGATCTGAGCGGGCTCCATGATCCCAGTGCTAGCTATGGCGTCTGGTCTGAAAAAAGGCGCGAAAGTAGTATCTGACGGACCAGGGGAAGGAGGGAGGGAGGGAGGGAGGGTCGAGTGACGACATGGCATACAGGTACAGGGAATTAAAATCAAGAAAGGTGGCTTTGCATCAGGGAGAAACACAAACAACTGTCACACAGAATGCCCCCCCCCCCAAAGATTGAACTCAAAAGCCTGGGTTTAGCAGGAGGAAGGGGGGGAAGCAAATGAATACAGAATAAATCTATTTTTTACATCTTAAGACGACGGTGCAGCATGACTGATAGCCCTTGGCATTTTCTGGGTGCTTGGCAGCAAATACTGGGCGCTTGGCAGTTAGCCTTCAGGTCTATTGCACGATCTGATACCCAGTATGACAACGATGGATACCAGTCGTAATATACTATCTACTGCCCAAAAGGCAAGGGGTTGCTGCTGTGTAGCAATGTTGCCCCATCCTACGCATAATACGTCTGGTAACCATCATCATCAAGGCAAGGGGGCTGGTGCAATGCAGCCCCACGGCTGCCAGCCCCATGTCTGCCAGCACCCAGATCGCCCTCGGCCTCTTCTGGGTGCTTAGCAGAAAACTGGGTGCTTTGCAGAAAATAGTACACTACGACTGATAACCATCATTGTCTGCCCAGGTGCCCATGATTGACGGCCACTGCTGTCCGACGAGGACGGTTACCAGTCGTAATAAACCATCTACTGCCAAAAGGCAAGGGGGCTGGTGCAATGCAGCCCCACGGCTGCCGGCACCCAGATCGCCAATGAAGGCTACCAGTCATGCTGCACCGTCTACCGCCAAAAGGCAGTTAGCTGCTGCTGCTGTGTAGCAATGCAGTCCCACGTCTGCCGGCACCTAGATGACATATGGTGACGGTGAGCTGAGCTGAGCGGGCTCCATGCTTGCCGTGGTATGTTGTCTACACAGGTGACCCAGGTAAAAAGGCGCGAATCTATTGTCTGCCGTTGCTGTGACGGAGGGGGAGGGGCCTGACGACATGTACCCAGAACCCCCCGCGGCACTGTTTTGCATCATCCGGGCATTGGGATCTCAACCCAGAATTCCAATGGGCGGCGGAGACTGCGGGAACTGTGGGATAGCTACCCATAGTGCAATGCGCCGGAAGTCGACGGTAGCCTCGGTACTGTGGACGCGGTCCGCCGACTAGAGCACTTAGAGCATTTTATGTGGGGACACACACAATCGGCTGTATACAACCGATTTCTATTAAACCGGCTTCTATAAATTCGACCTAATTTCGTAGTGTAGACATACCCTAAGACTAAAGCTGTGTAGACAATGATCCGTGTTGCAAAGATGGGTACTGTAAAAAGTGTTCCTTGGGCATCGTGAGATGATGTTGGCAAAAACTGCTTGACCAATGCTAACTGAAGAGGTGGCCTTTAGCACTCCAAAGGAAACTAACCCATCCGCTCACCCTGGGCTCCTAAAGATGTAAGCCATTGTACGGACTGAATTAGTTGTCAGACCACAGATAGCAGCATAGGTATTTTGTCACTTACTTCAGAGACTTCATACCCACTTCCACAGGTCTGCTCCTGCTCCCATTGAAGTTCTGGCTCCATTTGCTCTCCTGGTGGAGTTGGCAACGGATTTTCCGGATACATTTTGTACAGCTAGGGTTCGGGTGTGGGCACTCTGGCCACACAGACATGCAGAAGGACCCCAAACAGGCGTGTTGCATGGCCACCCAATGGGATGTCACCCTTTACTCACACTTGGAACTTAGCAATGAGCTTGCAGGCCCTAGACACACTGCAGTAGAAGTTCTGGTTCAGACTAGAGGTGGGCCTTAGTCACAGAGTTGAGACTTGAATCGGAGCTTCCCCACAGCCTGAAGGGGGTTCACACCCACAGGTGCTGGAACTAGGGGTGCTGGTGCACCCCCTGTTTAAAGTAGTTCCCATCATATACAGGGTTTACAGTTGGGTTCTCTGGCTCTCTGCACCCCCACTTTACATATTGTTCTAGCACCGCTGTTCACACCTGGTGTTCCTCTTTAGAGCCATCCTACAAGGGGGGGTTGGATCTGCAGCTCCATTCTAGACCCATTTCTAATTTGACGCAGTAAGTTTCTTAAAAATGCATTTTTGGTTTGGGTTATGTCAGCAATACTGCAAGAACAGCTTCTCTTAGCATCTAATCGGTCTCCCATTGAAGAGCCATAATGCTTTCAATTAAGAGGCGGATCAGGCCCTTTTATCATTCCAGCACGTCTCCCAGAAGGAACTAGGGGTTTGGGAGAGTTATCTAAACTATGTGAACCAGAGAGGGGGGGGGGGGGGAAAAAGGGACTCCAGTCACTGTTTGGGCCCTTGTTTAATTTTATCCTAACTTTTCCGCTCTCCCTCTGGGGAAACACTTCACAGATGTTCTACCAGCTGCGGAAGTTCTCTCTTAATGCTACACTTTTAAAAACAAAAAGGTTTAAACCACAACAAACAACATTCCAGTAACTTGGCAAGTCCAATTTTAAATCCATCAAAGCAAGGAAAACTCACGTTAGGAGGGGCTGTGGCTTCCTTCTTAACTCTGCCCTTTGCGCCTCGGGGTGCAGCAGGACACTTTCCCAAGAGCGGGTGGCTTGCACACAAACATTCCTGCCTGGACATGGAGTTCACTGGCTTGGAGAGACAGCAGGTCCCCCCAAGCAGCTAGCGTTCCTGGAGAACAGTGTGGTTTCTTTCCAGTTCTTTTCATCATGCCACATCTCCTGTGGGAAAGGATCAACTTTTATGCTCATCCAACTTGAAAAGACCCCATTCTAACATTAGTCCCTTCAGCTTTCACGTGCTACAGCCAATTGTTTCTCTGTCGACTTGCGTCTAATTAGAGACAATCATTTTTTGGTTCACAGAGGCCTTCCTGCTTGTCAAGGAGAAGAGGATCTTAATCCTCTGTGCTGAAATAATATGTCACTGGGGGGAGTGGGTCACAGACAGAGGATTATGATGGAGACTGGCGGGGGAAAGCCCTTTGCACACACAAGAAGATAGGAACTATTGATCCAGAGGCAGGAACCAGGAAAGAAACCCTGCAAAGCAGATTAGCCCCGTGAACACACAAAGCCTACAGTAAGACCACCACCACATGACAAATCCCAGGGTGTAGTAACATTAACACATCTTTTGTGGAAGAAGTGTCATCAGCATCTCTGGTAAAAATCAGAGCTGGAGGAGGCCAAGGAAATTCTTATAATACTTTCATGGTGAAAACTCCAAATGATTCACAAAAGATAAAGTCATAAATTGAAAAAGTTGGATGAGGCTTTTTTTGGGGGGGGGGGGGGGGAAGTCACATTTTCCAGTGGCTTACAGCACCCATGGGAGAGCAACCTACTATTCATTCATTTACAAAAAAATGGAAAGAAAAATAAATGTCTTTTTCAGAGTCTTATTCTTTGTAAGTATCCAGAGCCCACAGTGATGGGCACATTTTCAGCTAATACAGCCCCGTGATTAATTCATAGCAAGTCATTTAAAAGCTGACAAGTTTAGGCACTGTCCTGGCCAAATCCCATATGGCTGTAATTACATGCAGCCTATCTAAACTCCCCCTTCGAATAGGTACAGCATTCTTCACTTCCTGCTCTAAACTGTTGAGTAGTTTTGCTGTGCACCGTTGAACGGCTGCTGTGTTCTCCCCCAGAAGTGGCTGCATTCCATCATTTAAAAAAATGTGTTGTATTATTGTGGCTGGATGGGAGGGAGAGGAAGAAGCACCTGAAAGGGCATTGTGAGGGTTAATTCCTGTTTGGGAAATGCTCCGAGAGTTTGAAGCAGCTCAAATTTTACAAACCTCATTTAAAAAAAACCAAAACCCTTAGACTCCCCCCACACTGCTGCGGGACAGATTTTCCCGAGCACGGTGCTGCAGATGCAGCCATGTAGAATGTAACAGGTCCAGCGTGTACATCAAAGGACGTGAGAGGCACTTGAAACTTTGGTATCCGGACAGGCCGCAAGCAGAACTATTGAGTTACAGACACAAACTGTAAATATAGACAGACTTCAGCAGGAGCCCTCCCTCCAGACAGGGAACGCCAGTTATGCTTCGTCAGGTGCTCAGGGAGCTTGGAAGTGAAGCTCTGCAGGGATGACCCGCACAGCGCTACTGCTGCTGCCAACTGTGAAAAAGGCTGTCGACGAGGAAGAGATCTGTTATAAATGGGTAACTCCCCGGACAAGCTAGGGAACTATTTATAGCAAGCTTGAACTCAGCTATTGGCTAAACCCACTGTGTTATTCTGCAGATGCAGAGGAATAAACTAATCCATCTTTTGGATGGCCGGGTAAATCCACCGTGGCTGAAGTGTGTTCACAGAGTTCTGCCGCAGAAGCCAGGGATGGGAAGGAGGTGGGGTGGGGGGCATCTGGCCCACTAATGCCATAAAAGGACTCTTCCCTAGTGCGTATTCTCTAGGATTTGCCCAGTGCAGTTTGCAATGAGCAAGGCTGATGGCTGAGCCTGTTCGAAACGCTGAGCTAGATGCTGGAGGGGAGGGGAAATCCCGCAGATTGTTGTGGAAGACACATTGCTAAAGGACAGCTGAGAGATAAAGGTAGGGTACATAGGAGCAGGACCCCTCTTTTCACCCTGCCCTCTGCAAGCTGCTGTGATCAGAGCTTTGTCCCTCCCATAGCCCCCTACCCACACCACACACACTAAAATGTCTTTTGGCAGGTGCCCCGCTCACCATGGGTGCTGGTGATTGGCTGGAGGCCATGGATGAAACGGGGATGAGCGAGCTGGTTCAGTAAGGAGAAACTGCCCGTTACAGTTACGTGCCCGCAATCATGGCGCAGCCTGGGACCTCTGGGTAACTGCCAGCAGGAGCAGGACTAGTTTCTGATTCGCTGCAGGGGGGAAAGCAGCCTGGCTCCTGTTAATTCCTCATGGGAACAAACTTCCCCCCAAGTGGAAACTCTGATGGAGGGTGGCAGCAGAAATAGTCTCTCTTGGGCCTGGTCTACACTAGGACTTTAATTCGGATTTAGCTGCCTTAATCCGAATTAACCCTTCACCCGTCCACACTACAGAGCCAGTTAATTCGAATTAAAGGGCCCTTTAAATCGATTTCTGTACTCCACCTCGACGAACGGAGTAGAGCCTAAATCGATTTTGTTAATTCGAATTAGGGTTAGTGTGGACGCACACCACCGAATTACTGTGTTTAAGTTAATGGGGTAGTGTGGCCGCACACCACCGAATTAATGTGGTTTAAAACCGAATTAAGGTGCTTAGTGTGGCCGCGCACAATCGAATTTATACAACCTGTTTCCCAAATTCGAATTATCTAAATTCGGATTAATCCTGTAGTGTAGACATACCCTTGGGCACCAGGTGCTCAGCTGGTTCAGAGAGGGGCTATCTACAGCGCCTCCTGAGGCCTGCTTTTCTGAATTTGTCTGAGGATCTTTGGGGCTGGTTGATCCACTCCCCACCCCGGCTCCCAACAGACGATCTGCATGATCCAGCAGGGGGCTCCAGAACAGCAGCTGGACTTCAGTGAGCCATCCCATAGCACAGCTGTGGGGGAAGAGCCCACCCCTAAGCTCACACTGGCACCCTACATTGGCACCGTTTGCTTTTTAAAAACATTTCCCCAGGAAAGGATAAAGCTCCCTGGTTCTCTGCATTCTGTATTGCCAGGAGGATCCCCCAGCCCCACCTCAATGCCCAGATACAGGCCCAGCCCCTCGCTAAAAACTTATTCCAAATGGCCCGTGGTCACCTGGCGTGGATGGAGACAACGAAGCCATGGGAACGAATGTGTGAGCTCACAGCTGAGCCTGGGGCCTGGCAGTCAGTAGGGGCAGTGGAACGGGGAAGCGTTTGCATGGCATTTGATACCCCCTCACGCCAAGGGCCAAATCCCAACCCAGAACTGGCTGGGCTACAAGACTGAACACAAGCTACGTGGTTCATTAGCAATGAAGCGCATTCAGGAGTTACCGAACAGCAGGACTGGTCCCCACTGAGTGGTGACAAGGTAGCCACTAGCCTCTAGAAGAAACAAAGGAGAGTGGGGTTGGTCCAGGCTGTGGCCACAGAGCAGGGATCTGCTCAGAGACAGCTGCCAGGCTGTAAGCACTTCGGGGCAGGGACTGTCTCCTTTTGTGCCTTGTCCAATGCCCAATACCTCCTCTGCACTTAAGGACAGCAATGCCTAGCGGCTAGAGCACTAGCCTAGGACTCAGGAGACGTGGGTTCAACTCCTGGCTCTGCCACTGGCCTGCTGTGTGACTTCAGGCAAGTCACATCCCCACTCTGTGCTTCAGTTTCCCCACCTGTAAAATGGGGATAAGGATCCTGGCCTCCCCTGTAAAATGCTTTGAGACTTTCCGATGAAAAGTGCTGTGTCCGAGCGGTGCTGTGTAATGACTTTGCTCTACATGGCCGGTATGGTGCTGCTCTGCGCAGACATTCAGATACAGACACGGATATGCAGACTTTTCCATCCTAACACATACCCCTCTCTCCAAAATGGGGCCGAATTCCCCATCTACACCATTCCTGTGTTTATCCAACCCTCCACTGAACTGGCCCTTCATGGACTCAGACACACGAGTTTCTACCACCCTAACTCAGCAGCGAGGGAGAGCCACATTGAGCCCATTCAAGATTCCCTCCCATATCAGTCTCCCGTCACATCTCTCCTCGGCCAGCCGGCTCTGCTGCACCAACAGGGCAATGTCACTCCTCTCCACCTGCAGAGAAGGCCAGTCTCCTGTCCCTCTGCTTCCCCAGGCCGCCGCAAAGCCCAGAGGCGAGGGGACCTTCTCCCTACCCCATGGAAGTGACCATTTTGGAGCACTGAGAGCATCTGAAGGCAGGAAGAGGTTTTAATGGGAATAGTTTTGCAACCTTAACTGTAGCATGTGCTACCAGGAGCCTTCTCTAGTACATGGATTAAAGCGATTGTTATGGGCGTCTGCCTAACAAGCATTTCCGCCCAGTGCAGTGGTGGGTGGGGGGAGCACTCTCTTGTAGTGAACGCAGAGGAATAGGAATCAGTAGACACGGGTACTACCCCCAGTTCTGCCACAGACGTCTTATGCTTCTCCATGCCTCAGTTCCCCCACCCGTAAAACATCCCAGGGGTGTTGCGAGGCTGAATTCATTCACAGCTACAAAGCGAGCAGAGCTCCTCAGGTGGGCGGTCTATAGAAGTAGCCAAGCTGGATTATTTCAGAACCCTTGGAATTGTTTTCATTCAGACCTTAGTTTTTAAGTGCTGTCACCTATGTCAGTTACAAGCTATGTGAGAGGGGAACCCCCCCCCCCCCCCCAGAAGAAATCCTATGGAATCATTCACAGCCCTCCCAGCTGGACAGACATTTTTAAACTTACGGAGGCACAAAGGACGCTCTCCTGCCCTGCCCTGGCCCCCGTCAGGTCAGCTTGGTGTGAGGACATTCAAATGTTTGTAGATCCGTTTATGGGTTTGGGGACTGGCAGACGCTGAAGCTGAATCTTGGCACCACCAGCTAAGTCAGGACTTAAAAGAACAGCGCTGGTGGCAGTTTTCCATGCCTCACAGCTGAGCTGGGTTAGTACTGGGAGGCCAGCTTTAAAGCTTAGCACTTGGAATTTAGTCCCATCTTCGATACAGTGCCAGCGTTACGAATGTGCTTGGGGCAGCCTGGTGCCCTTTGTGATCTGCTCAGTGCGCTGTGGGACGGGTCATAGACTGGGGTGGGAATGTAACACTGCAACATGTTGTATACACTAGCTCTGTTCTTTAGCACAAAGAGTTCCTTTTGTAACAGTATTTTCAGTATCAAATCCAGGCCTTCAGGGATGATGCATGAGCCACGAAGAATCCAGCTTGACTTTCACATCCCAGGTGGAGACTGCAGGAGTGACAGGCAGGAAAAATGATATTGCTTCCATTGCAAGCTCTCTGGGGCAGGGACCATCTTTTTCTGCTGTGTCTGTACAGCGCCTAGCACCATATGGTGCGGCCCATGAATGGGGCTCCTAGGCGCTACCACAATACAAATACTATTTGTTAACTGAGCAGATTTGATCTGCAAGCCAATGACAGACAGTAAATAGGGGAACACCACATATAATTTTACAGTCACTTTGCAGCACAGAACCTCCGATCTTAATGAGCCTTCAGAGGCTCGTAGATTAAACTCCTCTCAAGTGACCCATATGGGGCACAGAACAGAGCTGCGTGAATAACATCATTGCACATGGTTCCGTGCTATACACCAGTGTGCAAAGGGCTGTAATTGGAGTCACCCACAGGTATCCAATGCCTTTACAACCTACTGCCCAGACCACATGGTGTATTTATCTGGTCCCTGTGACCGATTCAGAGGGTGTTGAATGCAAGATGAAAACAAAAGTCCAAGCTCTTACATTCATAGTGATACCCTGCTGAATGTGCATCGCTATAGTTTCATTGTAGAGCTTGTATCAATGGCTGTATGAACAAATGGTGTCTTAGACAGAGGAGCTGCAGAAACCCCAGTAGGGTTGACCAACCCATGGGCTGGTCAAAGCCATTTCTCTTATTGTATTTAATACACACACACACACACACACACACCCCTCTCTTCCACTCATATTTTATTCTTCTCTCAGCTGTCATCGTGGTCATTGCACTGACTAACCACACGTTGGCAATGAAGCTACAAGTCCTGGTCATAGCATCACAAAGGGTATGTCTATACTACCGGCCGGATCAGCGGGCAGCGATCGATCCAACGGGGGTTGATTTATCGTGTCTAGTCTAGACGCGATAAATCGACCCCTGAGCGCTCTCCCGTCGACTCCTGCACTCCACCACCGCGAGAGGCGCAGGCAGAGTCGACGGGGGAGCAGCAGCAGTTGACTCACCACAGTGAAGACACTGTGGTGAGTAGGTCTAAGTATGTCGACTTCTAAGTTGCGTAACTTGGATCGATCCCGCCGCCCCCCAGTGTAGACCAGGGCAAAGCTTGGCTTGAGAAGCGTCATTTGCCATCCCTGGCTCCACCAGGCACCGTCACTCTACACAGCACACGGGCTTACATTAAACTTCCATGCACAGCACTCCTCCCACACAAGAGCAAAGGGGATCTGAGAAAGCCATGGCTGTAAGCAGCCCCTTTCTTAGGGTTCTGGAGAAGCTTCCCTTACAATACTTGAACTACTACAGTGATCACCCTCAAATTGAAATCACTTCTGTCAAAGGCTGTGTTTTGTGGAATGCTATGGTGCTTTTTTCCCAGGGCTAACCTGGGAATCTGGTTCCCCACCACCTCATATTTCATGTCCACATGAGCTCCTAGCCTGGCCATACCTGCTGGCCGAGACAGTTAACAGAATTCCATCAAGGTGACCAGGCTGTTCCCCCTCCCCACATTCTAGGAATAGACTTCCAGAACACAGAGCCCACTAGCTTCATCTCACCTCGCATGCTGCAGGGAGGGGATTGCAACTGACGAATTACATATGGGAGGCCAGATTCACCACTGCTCTGCACTGTACCTCATCTTTTACACCAGGGTAAAGAGGGAGTCAGACTCCAGATTCGTCTGGTTTTATATTATACCCAATCAGGACTGGTGCAAATGAGGACACCAAGTGGAGAATCAAGTCCATGACATCTGGCTTTGGTGCAGGACCCTCCTGAAATTTGCACCTGTTGAGCTGATGCAAATTGTTGCTAGAGGAAGCCATCTGAAGTCCTACAAAACCCAGGAACTACATGTTCCTGACCACCATCTACTGGCACCGTATCTATTTACGCATACAGGGCACTATTCTAATAGCACCATGGTCCTTTACAACCGACAGACTAGATTTCCCTGGCACAGATATCGGCAGATTTAGAGAGATCCAGCTGAATCTGTTCCCTGTATGTGGCCCCGCTAACGTGCAAACATGTTAATCTAGCAGGCCCAATATTCTCCCAAAGATTACAGCTGACAGATGGTGAGACATGGTATTGTCCCTCCACATCCCCCTTCACACACAGGATTTACAGGGCCAGACTGTACTTGCTGGTAACTGTATGCTTCTGAAATTCAGGGGCAGCAGATAACTCTCTCCCTGTGCTATAAAAAGCCACATCAGTTCTTAGCGGTATAAGGTGTCCGATGTACGTGCAGGCTCCTTCCAGGGAACATTAATCTTATCAAGTGGCAGCTCAATGCCAAGATATTAATCTCTGACTCCCCCAAACTGAACAAGTAGAGCTAGTTCCAGCTTCTTGGTTTTATTACTAGAGGAAATATCACAGTGGGTGGGGGGCCCTCTCAGAGGGAGATCTGGCTAGGACAGGAAGCAGTAAGGACGGGGGGGGGGGCGCGCGGCGGAAAAGAGATGTAGCTTGTATCGGCTAGGATTTTTTTTCCCTGTGGAGGGCACCTTTAAATAGAGAGACGCTCCCTTTTCTGCGGCAGAGGGAGCTGTCCTTGTGTATCCAGTGGCAGCCTGGCTGCGGAGGAGATACACACGATGCGCTCCCTCATGGTACTGCTCCCACTAGAGGTTTACAGGCAGTACGGGCCTGGTCTTGCAAAACCCTAGCGCACGTGAGAAGTCAGCGGCACCACTCACGCAAGTTAGTGCTTTTATTATTTCTATTACAGTAATGATGTGAGGGGCCCTGAGAGGCCTCAGCTGAGCACAGGGCCCCATTGTGCTAGGTGCTGTGCACGCAGAGGGAGAGACGGTCCCTGCCCCGAAGCGTTTACCATCTAAACCGACCAGAGAGACCAGTGGTTCTCAAACTTTTGTACCGGTGACCCCTTTCACATAGCAAGCCTCTGAGTGTGATGCCCCCTTATACATTAAAAACACTTTTTTATATATTTAACACCATTATAAATGCTGGATGCAAAGTGGGGTTTGGGGTGGAGGCTGACAGCTCATGACCCCCCATATAATAACCTCACGACCCCCTGAGGGGTCCTGACCCCCAGTTTGAGAACCCCTGAGATAGACAAAGGGCAGGATGGAAAATAGACACACAGAGGGTAAGTGACGTGCCCAAGGTCTCCCAGAAGGTCACTGGCTGGGCTGGGCATAGAACCCAGGCCTTCTGAGTCCCAGGCAGACATTTCAGACAGCCTGTGTGGTCCTCTTCCCCCGCCGCTGCCCGCCTGGCGTCATTTGTGCTTTACAAGCTCCTTTGAGAAAATTATTTCGTTTTCCAGGTAGATGGGGAAACATTCTATGCAAAAACCAGGAGAAGCTTCAAAAGCAGGGAAAGTCTAGCAGGGCCATAGTGTCTCAAGGCCTCCAACAGCCTCTCTCTCTCGTCCCAAACATTCCCCAGCAGGTGACGGGCGGGCACTCGGAAGGGCAATACTTGTCAGCGGGTGCACGCCTGGTGAGCCATTCTAGCTAATCCCGCCAAATCACCTCTGGGGAGAAACCATGTTCTAGGGCCAGTGACAGAGCCGTGTCATTCTCAGCTCATAAACGGCCTGTGTGACATTTACAGAAGAGCTTTGATCTGTCAAAGAGGTTTTCTGCAGCTTACTGAGTTCCCCACTCAACGGGTTTATTTATGGCCACGGGTGTATTTTGTGACTTTATTACACAATTTTAGCAAACTTTATTCCTAGCTGGAGCGATGAAAACTTCAGAGGCATGATCTCATTTACGAGAGCAGGCCTTGGCAGCTCGGAGACGGCGACGGATTCCGAAACATCAAGGAACCAAACCATGAATTGCTTTCTGTATCTTCCCTCCCCCAGTGGAGTGAAGGCTCCACCTTAAGAATGGGAAACAGAGCCTGAGTCATGCGTTTCCCTCCCATGACTGTCCTTCCCATGGAAGGAGAGAGAGACAGAAACTGAAGGATTGTGGGTAAGCTTTACCTGCCCAAAGATCTTTAGGAAGCACAGAGGCTCAAACCCCAAGGGCCTGAATAGCTAGACAGATACAATGGGGGTGTGCGGGAAAGGGGAAAGAGAAGGACCCCCCCAAGGCAGTTACTGCACAACACACAAGCTTTCAAATGTAACCTGGCTTTGGCGCCAACCTGCGAATCAGCCCAGATCCACCCCAGTCTGGCCCTGGCTTTGCTCAGGTGGGTGCTGAGTCTTTGCAATGCAGTTGAGAAACCCGCTCTGAGCTTTGCATTCGTAACAGAAGGGGTGGGGGGCTGTTTTGGGAGGTTGAGCTCTGGAGCCAGCCATCAGCCGGTGGCATTTGGATTTGGGCCCCACCTCTGACCTAGGCGAACGCTGTGCAGCATGGCGCCGAGTACAAGCACTGCTGTCAACAAGCAACAGTAGCTCCATTGATCCCAAAGGCCATCCCAACTGAGAAAATATCAGCTTTATAGGCCTGGTCTGTTGCTTTCCCCAAGATAACGAGCATGCCCCCAAGGACTTTATTTGCTGGAGTTCAAGGGCCTGAAGCAAATACAATTGCTCAATTTCTTACTGCTTATCCCCCCTTTGGGCCATTCTGCAAAGGGAAAGCAACTTTAGTGCACTCATGAGCAAACCTGCCAGCTCAGGTTTGCTCATGAGTGCACCTCCAAGGGGCACTCCTTAGCACAGTGGGTGTTCGGGTGGATGGCACTATTACAATGCAGCCCTCCACACAGACTCTCTCCCCTGCATTCAGCAATGAGTCAAGTTCTAGGAGTGGTAGTGAAATCAAGTTAGTTCGGCAAATCGCAGCTAACCCTGAGTGATCTGCACAGCTTGTCGCTCCCACACCAAACTGTGATCTCCGTTCCTACTTTGGCCAAGACTTAGCAACAGGGACAGTGCTGTGATGAGGGCTTGCATTATTAAGACAAACCCCCATCCACATAAAGCAAATTCACAGAGCTGTAATGACAACAATGCAGTGACACTGGTGCAAGCCCCTTACAGAGCCGGGCTGCGGTGGTGCAAAGCAGGGTTCATTCGGGTGCAGCTGACTTTGGTGTGCTTCTGGTCTGAGCTGAACATAACAGGGTGTCTCCTTCACCATCACTGCAGCACATCACAAATCTGTCACTTGCATGCTGGGAAGTGTCATAGCTAGAACTAAACTGCACTTGTCATGCAAGTGCCCGAGCCTGTTCCAGCACCCTTCAATCTCTCCAATCCCATCAATTCCCGGTGCTAACCCATAGAGCCCTGCAAATCTGCGGATATCCGCTTTATATCTGCAGCCCACGTTTGCGAATCACGGATCAGATGCGGATACAAATGTTGGAGAACCCTGCGCGGATACTAAACGAGGGTTAGCAAAGTGCCTGCATTTAAACAGCAAAATTCAAAGAAAATGCTTAGCTTGTTCTCTTTGGTCTTTGATTCTTTAGAGGTCCGCAAACTGTTACCCCAGCGTCCTGCGTGCACGCAACATGAATCTTCCCCTGAACGGCTCCACCTCAGCTATCCCAATGCAAACGGAGACTACGCCACTAACCACCTGCAGGGGCACATTTGCCACGTTAAAAAGAAGCCGACAGGACTTTAATAAGAACACTTTTGGCCATCACATCTGCTCCTTGTGACGGCTCCCATTTGTCTATTCTAACCAGGAGGTACTGATGGGCTGAACCTCAGGTCTCCTGTTACCCAGATATTATTCTTGCTCCTGTATTTCAACTCAGGCACTTGAGCTGAAATTCACCATCAGTACACAGGTGCCCCACCAACAGAAGTTTTTCCACAAGCTAGTACCTCAAACACATTCATCTGTTGTGGCATCCTTTAGACTTGCAGAGCTTTATTTCCCCATAATAAATAATTCAATCAAAGTAAAGTCTGGCATGTGGTTCATGCGTAGGAGGGCAGCCATAAATCCAGCTGGCTCCATCAGAAATCATTCAAAGCCCCTGAAGTCGATGGAAAGCGTCTCCTTGACTTCCGCGGGCTCTAACTCAAGCCTGGCATGACATTCTACAGACGGCATCACGCTGGGATATTGCCGTATCACAGGTGGGTGAGGGACCTAACCCCCCAGCCCAGTGCAGCAATATGCAATATGCCAGCCAGGCAGAATTGCTGTAGTGGCCTAGATGCAAGGACCAAGCTGTAGTTCTTACTCACACAAATAGCTCTTACTCGCCAGAGTAATTCTGCAATGTTTATTCTTGAAGTCAATAAGACCAGGCCCATGACTCATGTGTGAGCTTAGCGTCTGGGTTCGCTAGCCAGGGATTTCCTTGTTAAATCAGGTGTCTTATGGGTAAACACTGATAAAAATGCTAATTCTTGAGTGAATAAACCTGTCCAAGCCAGTTTTCATATGCACCCTCTTTAATCTCCAATGGACAGGGTCAACAATCCTATCTGGTAACCGAGGTTACTCAATTTTCATCAATAACTTCATGCTCTGGAAGGATTTAGACTTTAATCAACATTTCTGCTCAGCTACCTGGATACATCAATACTGCACTATCCTCTTCTAGGGCCTGATCCTGTAAGACCTCAAGAGCTTTCTGCAGCTAGCTAAGAGCCTTCATCTCACACAGAACCAGGCCCAGGACTTGTTACCCAGGACTGGTTACCCATGACAGGCTCTCTTTGCACTTTGCTTCCTCTGAAGCAGCTGGTACTGGCCACTGGTGGAGATGGGCTACTGGCCCGAAGCAGCATGGCATTACCCATGTGCTTATTATTCAACTCTCTCTATACACGAGTACTTTGGTCTGGAGATAACTGGGGTGATTGCTCTGCAGCAATCAGAGCTGGAAGAGATCCACTAAGCCATCATATTCATCCCTGCCTGTGCAGAAAAGCTCCCTCAAGGATACATTCACCACTACACGGTGTGGCTCACTTTTAAGTGACCCAAGAGAGGGGCCTGCCACCAACTCTGTCCTCCACAGGCCACTTGACACCCCTTGGGAGGAATGTGTTTCTGAACCTGCTGCTTAAGTTTTCCTTAGGTCAAAAGAATCTCATTGCCGCTAATTATCTCACACACACACACACACCTCCTGGGGCCATGCCTGCCCCCCATCCTTAGCATACCCACTGGTTGGGGGCCCAGCAGCCACATCAGAACAAGAGCAGCACAGCTTGCAGCCGGTTTGCAGAAGAGCCCCTTTCCTGGGTTACTGGTTTGTAGCAAGTTCCAGCAGCACAAAGGGCCGGGCCCTGGCCATCCTTTACCGGGCAACAGCCAACTTTAGAGCCCAGTTCAAAACAAGTGAATTTGAGCAAAACCCAGACTCACCCAGGCAGTCAGCAGCAACCAGCAAGAAAGCCTATCTCCTACTTCTTTTGTGCAGGGGCCATTTTTGTGGTAGCACCAGGCCTCACCTTCTCTGCCTGCCTGGATACTGGGAAAACCCCAGCTGTCTGCCTGCAGTCCATAATGAGAACCCTCATTATGTGCCTCATTAATGCTGGCTGGTAGCTGCTTATAGATTCCAAAGGCAAAAGGGACCCTGGTGATCAGCTAGTCTGACCTCCTGTCTAACCCAGGCCACACAACTGCCCTGAAATAATTCCTAGAGCAGAGCTTTAAGAGAAACAGCCAATCTTGAGTTATAAATTACCAGTAGTGGAGACTCCACCTCAGTCCTTGGTAAATTGTTCCAATGGTTAATTACCCTCCCTGTTAATTATTTACACCTTACTGCCAGTCTGAATCTGTTTCACTTCAGCTTCAGCTTCCAGCCAAGGAGTTAGTTCTTTCGCTGCTAGATTGATGAGCCCGTTATCAAGGATTTGTTCCCCATGACTGTAATCAAGTCACCCCTTAACTGCTGTTCATTAAGTTTGAGTCCATCACTATAAGGCAGATCTCCTAAACCTAATCCTGAACCCTCTCCAATTTACCAACATCCTTCTTGAATTGTGGACACCAGAACTGGACACAGATTCCAGCAGCAGTCGCACCAGTGCCAAATACAGAGGTCAAATAACCTCTCTATCCCTACTCAGGACTCCCCTCTTTATACATCCCAGGTTCAGATTAGCTCTTTTGGCCACAGCATCACCCTGGGAGCTCATATTCAGCTGATTATGCACCATGACCCCCCCAAGTCATTGCTGCCCAGAATAGAGCTCCTATCCTGTAAGGATGGCCCACATTTTACCTATCCATGTGTGTGGTAGGTTTTGTGAAATAGAAACTGGGCAGCATTATCCCTCCTTCTCTGAATCCCAGAGCCTCCACACTCTCTCACCCTGCCAGGGACGTCCTCATGCATGTCACTGAACATGGCGTGTGTGTGGATCCAGTAAAGCCAAGGAATTTCCTTTGAAACTGGCACGTTTGCAGATTACCCGTTCCCTGGAAGACACCCAGGCAAATCCAGACTGGAGACCCGATCTTGCAGGCCTTCCTCAGGCAAAACCCCCACTGACTTCAGCCTGAGTAAGGAATGCAGGACAGGCCTCATAGCTCCTGATTTAGCCATGGCTTTATATTTTAAATGAAGAATGATTTTGAGTGAACCAGTGAATCCTCAACCTGCTCAGGCCTATCAGAATCCGTCTCTTGGGGAGCGCAGCTGGGATCATTCGGCTCTTTGTTTTAAAGGCTGTATTTCATTTTCTTCCATACTATCCTGCAAATGCAACAGTCCCCAGCTACCGATGTCACAAGCAAGCAGCTTTTCATCCTACTCCCACCACATCTGGGTGGGTTTGATCCTCACTCAAGTCCTGCAGAGTCTAATGATGATAACCAACCAGGTTGATGTGACTTATGGCTCAGGTTTATGTCCGTGCCAAACTCTCAGACTATCCAAAGGAGCAGAGCTGGAGGAAAAGAGCTTGAAGCTATGAAGCATCTGCTGGATACACTGGTAAAAAAGGGTGTAATCCCTACACCAGGGGTGGCCAACCTGTGGCTTCGGAGCCACATGCGGCTCTTCAGAAGTTAATATGCGGCTCCTTGTATAGACACCGACTCCGGGGCTGGAGCTACAGGCGCCAATTTTCCAATGTGCCGGGGGGGTACTCACTGCTCAACCCCTGGCTCTGCCACAGGCCTTGCCCCCACTCCACCCCTTTCCTGAGCCTGCCATGCCCTCGCTCCTCCCCCTTCCTCCCAGAGCCTCCTACACGCCACAAAACAGGAAATAGCTGATTGGGAGGTGTGGGGAGGGAGGGGGAGGTGCTGATGGGGTGGGCTGCCGGTGGATGGGAGGCGCTGGGTGCAGGAGCTGAAGGGGGGCTGCTGCTGTATTACTGTGGCTCTTTGGCAATGTACATTGGTAAATTCTGGCTCCTTCTCAGGCTCAGGCTGGCCACCCCTGCCCTACACCATACCAGAACCCCAGCAGGAAGACTCCTTTACTAAGCAGCTTTATCATAAGGCAATACACTGCAGCAGGCTAAGGCAGTATCTCTGCTGCTGTTGTGAGTTAGTGCTTCCCAAGTGTCTGAGTATGGGAAAGGGCCCTGCCCTTGGTAAGAGGCTAATGCCCTAGCCTGGGCCAAATTCCTGGGCAAAGCGAGCAGTGGCATCAGTTGGTTTTAAGACAGGGCCAGGGGGAACCTGGTGTTAGGTGGATATAAAAAGGTGTAAGATAAAGCACACGCTGGGGCCCAGATCCTGCAAAGAGCTCTGTGCCAATGGACTCCTGCACCCACATGGAGCCCCACTGACTCCCGGGGGGCTCTGCACAGACACACCGCGCTGCCTGCAGAGACTGACTTGCAAGCTTGCTGCCTTGCTGTGCGACCTTGTGTTAGGGCCCGACCCTGCAAGGTGCAGCATGCTCAGGGGAGACGAGGGCACCTGGCACCTGCCAGGAAGTACTTAGCACTTCAGAAGCATGGGTGTATCCCCCATGCCTCAGTTTACCTGTCTATAAAACAAGCCTGAGAATGCTTGTCTCTCTCACAGGGCATGCTGTGGACCTTAATTAATCCGTGTTGGGAAAGGGGGCTGAGATCCTCAGATGGACGGCACTGTGTAAGTGCCAGGAATTTTTACATGGCAAAATTATATTGCTCTGGAGCGGCAAAGGGCAACCCCTGGCTGTTTCTGGCAGGACTGATTTGTACTCCTGTAGCTTGGTCCGTCAGACAGGGGCAGTGTTTGCGGTGGAGGAAGTCGTCTATTAAGTTTTAGTGGAGCGTACCTCTGGTTTCTAGTGCGTTTCGTTATTTATTTGCTTAGTCTAGTGTCGGTGTTTCGAGAGGCCTCAGCGCTCGGTGAGTCATCTCCTCAGCAGCCTCTGGGAGCTTCGAGGGGCGAGTGGTGCCCAGCACAGTGTCACTGGGGGGGGGAAAGCGCCTCGGGTCCTGCAGTCATGGGGAATGCAACCCTGCTTTATGCCAAGACGCACATTCCTGCCTCTAGCCATGTAGCGCCATGGGCAGCTGCAGTACGAGACAGTCCTTAGGCCAATGGGGAAAACCAGAAAGAGCAACGTGTTCAAGGAGAAAAGCATAGCTCTGGCACTAGGGACCAATGGGGGGAGGGTCTGAATCTTCCTGGGGACACATGGCACCGGTCCTTTGCTATCAGTAGAGAGAAAGTAAAAGGACCCAGGAATTCCCAGGAACTAGGACTCTAGGTGGTGACACCAACTAGACCAAAGATCTTGAGTCCTTGTGCATGGCTCTTGTGGGACCTATGGCCACATCCTCAGCTGGAGAAAATTAGCATATTGGAGCTAATCCGGCTCCATGTCTCTGATCAGGAGGCTTGGCAAAGTGGGATCTGATAGGATCCGTTCTTCCAACACCTCTCCCCCTGCAGGGACCAGTGGAGGCCAGGCTCCACCACTGGAGATAGAGAGGAGAGAAGGCTGGGGTGTTTTGGGGTTTGCAACACTAAAAGCAGGGCTGGTTAGGCTCTGTCTCTCATCTTATCTGAACCCCCAAAGCTTGAAGGGTTTAGATTAGGCCTGGTCCTGAGCCAAAACCTCAGACCCACTTGCTCCTGGACATTAGGAGGGCTACAATCTGACTCAGAGCTGGCTTTCGTGGCTGGTCCCACATCTCTCTACCCTGAGACAATCCAATGCCTAAGCGATGGACACCTCTGGATTCTCAGGTTATGTCTACACTGCAAGACCCATAGCATGGCTGCGGCTGGCCCAGGTCAGTTGACTTGGGCTCAAGGGGCTATAAAACTCAGTATAGACATTTGAGTTTGGGCTAGAGCCTGGGCTCTGAGACCCCAAGAGGGGGGAGGGTCTCCGAGCGTGGGCCCGAATGTCTACACTGCAAATTTATAGCCCTGCAGCCCGCGCCCTGCAAGCCCGGGTCCACTGACCTGGGCGCCGAGACTCAGTGCCATGGGTTTTTTAATCGCTGTGCAGACGTGCCGCAAGGGGCTTAAAAATCCAGATCCACATGCTGCCGCTTGGACCCATCCCCAGCTTGGATAAATGATTCTGCCCCATCTCAAGCGAGGCGCTGTATACGCCTTTTCTCCTAGGAGCCCAGCCGCACGAGGATTTTATGTCTTGATTTTAGGAATCCTGTGTGGGTCTCTGTAGCTCCATCTAGCTGCTCACAGATGCATAACACCTCACCAGACCTGGCCTCTTCAGAGCGAGGAAACTGTATCACTAGGATGTGGCATGGCCTGGCAGCGCGAATACAAGTAACATCCGGTAGGTCAAATCCTACCTTCCTCACGCCATTTTCATTCAGTCCTCGCTCTTGAAATCAATGGGCGCTTGGCCTGTGTGAGGACTGAATGAACATGCATGCTTTGACCCATTGATTCCTGCTGTCATGCAGGCCACTGCTTTAAAAAGAAAAATGGCACTTCTAAACCCTAAGGGACCTGTCGGAGCTTATTCAGAGATCTGTCCAAGCAATAGGTATGGGGCATCAAATGTAAAGGTCTTGTCATAAGACACCGGGAGGTGCCCCTGTGCTAGGCAGCCTGCCTGGAACGCGGGTGCACGTTGTTTTTATCGGGTGGGTCAGAGCACCAGTGTTTCTCGGCACTGTTTGCATTTGGGGTTGGGACTGTTCTGTTATCATAAATGCTTTGAATAGTAATAAATGCCCCGTCCCTATTCAGGAACACACAAAGGCACATGCCTAATCTGAAGCATGACTTCAGTGGGACTTAAGCACCTGCTGAATTGCTTTCCTGAATCTGGGCCTGATTTTTTTTTAATCACATCTGTGGGAGTGGAGGGTGCTCAGCACCTCCCAGAATCGGGCCCTTTGCTAGTCCAGCCAAACCAGAACTTAAACTACTAAGAGAGACACTTAACACTCCCTTGTTCTCCGTCTCTCTTTCAGGCCGTAAGCTCTTTGGAACAGGGACTCTCTTTATCCTGTTCAGCACTGTGGCCATTGTTGGCTCTAGCTGACAATTACCAAAAAATCATACACAAGTCGCGGTTCATTGTCCAAAACGGAGTCAAGTCCAAAAACCAAACAAACAGCATCAAAGGTGAAACATGGACGAAGCCTGGGTCCTGCAAGTGTAACCCACTGGGGCGTGTGTCACAGGCCCCTCTCTGTGCCCAATTCACCAAGGATCTGAGTCTGGCATTGCTCGCAGACAGAGAGGCTGTTCCTTTAGCTCAACTGTACTAACTCAGGCTTTTAGCTCTGTGGGGGTCTCAGTTCAGTTTCTGGTGAGCTGAATAAGATGGAGACCATCACACACACGGATGCGTGTGCTTAACTTTACTCAGGTGAGCTGTCCCCTTGACTTAGCTGAGTGGAGCCTTTGATTTTAAATTTCATCCTGTTTTAAGAATCTGAAAAGTCATTAGTAACGTGACATTAGTTACATGAGCTACTGGAAGGCGCTCAGATAACACAGTAATGAAGGTGGTGTGAGAACCCATACAGAATAGAATGATTACGGAATTAATTTGTAATGTATCATTATGACCCGAAAGCATCTTTTTCAATAGACAGTGTAACAGGCAAAAACTTGAAATGTATCTGAATTTTTCAGTCACCGATCAGAACTGGCTAAAGAAAGCTTTCGTGAGATGCTGTCAAACGAGAAAGGTCATTCAAAGGCCTCATGGAATTTTATATGCATTTTTAAACTGCTGGGGTTTTTTTACTATCATTCTTAATTAGTGTATTTTAGTTTTCTTGCTTTTTGTTAGCCCAAATAATTCTCGTTCTTTACAGGCCAGCTAGCAGGTGCATGCATTATTTTATGTCAATGTCTCAGTTCTACTCACTGTCCTTTTAGCTCTTAGCTAAAAATGTTGGACCACATCTCAAGAAAAATAAATAAAGGAATCAGAATGTTGTGGAGTCAGAGGTAGAATTTTATTTTATCAAAACAAGGGGAGGTTTTCTCTAGTATTTTTTCAAGAACTGTTGTTCTAGGTGTTTCCTGAGGAAGTGACTTCCCCCCTGTCGTCCCCCCCATGACTCTTAGCCTCTGAGTTTTTTCAGCACAGAGACGTTGTACGGTACAAACAGCCCAGCATGCTAGAGAGTAATTTAGTTCTGCTGTTGAATTTAAACCGACGGACGGCAAGGGAGCCGGACATTTTGACTCTGATTCAGCAAAGCACTTAAGTGAGTAAGGAACGGTTGTAAGCGCCTGCTTAAAATTAAGAACATGCTTAAGTGCTTTGCTTACTCAAGGTCTTTGCAAATAACTGATCTAGTTGCTGAAGCACGCCCTGGAAGACAGGGCTGGATTGACTTGAAGCAAGAAGGCTTCAGAACAGTTAGCTGTTGATTCGTTGCATTTAAGCGGCTTTAATACCATTGCAGGCAGAATGCAGCGTTTGTGTGATCTTACAATCAGGCTGCTGGAGCAGCTCCTAGGAATCAGACCACATTGCCATGCCTAGATTCGGAGCTGAGGGCCTATCACTGAACAGCCATCAGATGGCGATAACTTTGGGGCCCCTTGTGAGCGGACTCCAGCATCATTGAAGTCACGGGGGCTATGGGCAAGTCCAGGGTCCTCCTGCACAGAGCTCGGTGCAGGTTGGTGACCTAGTTACTCTTCACCTGATGCAGCAATCTGGAGGTGAAAGTTGTGTCTTCCATTACAAGGTGACAGCGTGGGCCTGATGCTCAGTTACACCATGCCTGCACCTGGGGCAAGGATGGACTGAGTTAAAGTGACTTTAAGCCACCATTGCGCTCTCTGTATCCTGGGGCCAGGCAGGGGCCTGCCTCGCCCCCAGGGTGAGTGAAGGAAGCCACGAGATGCTATGATTTATGCCCTGTTGGACTGCTGGGAAGCAGAGAATAGTCAGTGCAGGGCATGGTGGCCACACTCCAGTATCAGACCTCTGTGCTGGGGATTGGAAGCTGGGGCAGAGCCTTTAAGGCCTTGCTACACCAGCTCAGGAGGCCCCCTACACTGAGGGTGTTCTCAGGGGGCTCCACTATAGCAACCTGCCTGGAACTGGAAGGGGGAAGCAAAGGTGCAGGAGGGAAGAGTTTGGAAGGGGCATCACCCGCTTTAAAGCCTCTTTACATTGTCAGAGCAGCGCACAAGCGCCTTGGCCTAACTGAGGGGCAGGTCCATAGAGGAGGATGCTACTCGGTAGCGTCAGGTCCTTAGTCACTGATTATAGGTCAACAACCTTCATTTGCTTCTCTGTCTACCAGGTGGCTCAAGCCATGGAAGCCGGACTGGGCTGCAGATTCTGCATGGGATCCGAAGAACCAAACTCCGGGGCCGGTTCAGTTCAGACTCAGTTTGACCCCTTATGAAGACAGGGATGGTTCCAAGATAGCAAAGTTGCAAGGGAGAGGTGTGCTCAGATCCAGCTCTTGGTTTCGGCTCAGCTGGGTATCTAGTGTAGATGTATCCAGTAACACGCTGAGGAAGGAGTGGGCTCGGAAATCAATGTATTTTTAAAAAAAAACCAAAGTCCCCCCCACAACACACCAACCTGGTCACTTTGCTGCAGGTTAGCTATTGAGATTTAATTATTAAACTAATAAAAGAACCCTTGCATCTGAAGAAGTGAGGTTCTTACCCACGAAAGCTTATGCTCCCAATACTTCTGTTAGTCTTAAAGGTGCCACAGGACCCTCTGTTGCTTTTTAATAAAAGAACGTGACCTCTACTTGAACAGAGGGGTTTGGCACCTTCTTACTGTAGCATGTCAGGTTGGAGAATACATCACATCTTCTAGCTTTTGCCAACTACTTCCTATCTGGCAGCTCAGAACTATCCAAGGCACAAGAAAAAACACCTCCCTTAGGGCTTTGTTGCCATAATGCTCCAAGCCATCCGCTATAAATCTTCATTGTCCTTCCCCTCTCTCTGTGCAAATGGCTGTGGTTAGTTATTTCTTCACCTTCATGGCACTTCTTGAGTCGCTGGCACCTAGAAGGAGCCGCTGGTTATCATCACCAGCTCTGAATCACTCCTGTCGCTGGCAAGTTTCCTACCACTAACCTATCTTTATATAGCGACAAAGAGTCCTGTGGCACCTTATAGACTAACAGACGTATTGGAGCATAAGCTTTCGTGGGTGAATACTCACTTTGTCAGACATGCATCTGATGAAGTGGGTATTCACCCACGAAAGCTTATGCTCCAATATGTCTGTTAGTCTATAAGGTGCCACAGGACTCTTTGTCGCTTTTTACAGATCCAGACTAACACGGCTCCCCCTCGGATACTATCTTTATATAGTGACTCTTTCCCCAGGATTATGGCCCTGATCCTGCACCCAACAGTGCACTGAGGGGCCTCTGAGCCCGAACACAGTTCCGCTGACTTCAATGTTGCATATGGGCAGGGAGTCCATTTGCAGGATTGGGGCCTTTGGGCCAGACCCACACTCTTCAGTCAAGCAAAGCTCCCATTATAGTCAACAGGAGATTTGCCCAAGTTTGTTACCACATGCTCAAGCCCTTAGACTTGCTGTATGTGCCTTTGAAAAGCAGCCACCTCTGGAGTAGAACAAGCCAGTGGTTAATGGTGCACCGCAACTCTACACAACAGTCGAGGTCAAGGAGTAAAGACTCCACTAACTCTGCTTTGCGCTGCTAAAGCAGATGGCAAGCCACCTGGAGAGGCCAGTTGAGGGTTCTCCTTGTTTTATACCAGCCCATCTAGTTGGACTTCAGTGGAGTTATTCCAGACGTATGGGGGACAGCGGAGATCAGAATGTCATCAACTATCTTTATCTTGACTGTGTCCTTTTACTCATCGTTGGGGCAACACATTACCGCACGTCAGACTGCCACAGGTTTTTGTCATTGTTACTTCGCCCTAGTGGACTGGAGAACTCAACAGAGTGCTGCCAAATTGTCACGTGATTTTTAGTGCTGGAGATGCAGGCCACATGTGCTAAATGGTAAACAGCTCTCAAGGAGCGGCATGAAAAGGTCTTTATAGTTAGAGCAAACAAACGTAAATGCCAGAATCTAAATGAAATGGAGCTTTCCCAAGGCCTGAGGCTACTAAGATTTCAGAGCTGGAAGTGCAGATTTGTTTGTTTCTTAGAAGGTTCTAAACAGCAAAGGGTTACGGAGAGATACCATCCTATCCTGTTCCCAGCTCTCGAGTTACCACTAACGGGCTAACTCTGACAAAAATCAGTCCCCATCCAACTGTCTGAATGGTCGTTTAAAGCTACGTGCAGCTGATTGCTTTGTGAGTGGCGAGCCAGCTGAGAGAGGAATAATGCCAATAAAGCAAACACCATTTATTACTGAACAGAGTAACATGGAATACAGAAACACAACATTAGCCACAGAGCAAACTAAGGTACTAATGCACAGGAAACCTAGGGACTGGTTTGTTTAAACACATGCCCCAAAAGCTACACAGACAGCAAACAGACACAAGAAAAGAAAGGTACATTACATTCTGGGGCTACTAGTCTTAGGATCACGTTGAACCATTTGGACTGGAAAGGACCCGAGTTCGTTTACCGTGGCAGGATGGGTACCATTATTCCTCAACACTCCCTGATAGATAGAAGCCAGTCTTGAATCTCACCAGCGCAGCTCATTTCCCAGCTGCTCATGGCAGCTTATTCCATTGTGTAAACACCCCCATCCTGCAAAGCACAACGCCGCAGGGAGCCCTTCGTGTAGTCACTGGGTGCAGGGGTCTGCTTGCCTGGAGCCCCTTGCAGGGTCAAGGCCTAATTGTTCCTGTAGGGATAAAACTTTAGGCAAGCATCCCAGTTGACTTGAATGAGAGTTTTGCCTGGGTAAGGACTGATGAATGCCTGCAGAACTTAGCTTGGACAGTTTTTCATTTGTTTAAATGAAGTTTTGGCTGCTGCAGCGTGAGCCCATTACTGCTTGTGCTGTCCTCTTTGTGCAAAATAATTAGTGCCTGGCCTCTTTGTGACACCTGTTTGTACAGCTGCGGCCAATTACCCGGGCCTGATCCTCCAGTTTGCACCAGCACTGCTCTACTGAAGTCAACGGAGCTCCTCCAGCACGAAACTGGCTTGACGCAGCACAGAACCAGACTCCTTGGGTCTCCCCTCAGCCTTCTGTCGTCTCCAACCTGATCATGACCTGGGCCTCACAGCTCTCCTCACTGGCCTAATCTTCCATACTGTGCTCATTTCTGTTGCTCTCCCCTGAACTTTGTCTATTTCTTCCGTATCTGTTTTGAAAACGAGGGGCCTGATTCCCCTCTTAGGCTAGGTCTACACTACCCGCCTGAAT
>NW_020664585.1:8377948-8466586 GCF_002925995.2 Terrapene triunguis
CCCCCCCCCCCCCCCCCGTAGTGAAGACGTAGCCTTAGTCCCACCAATCTTACACCCAGGCATCCCCATTGACTCCAGCGACACTGGTCCTGAATTATCCCAGTTTAAGAGGACTATCAGGCTCACACTGTCAGAATCCTGACTGTGCTCCTTTGATGCGCAATGCCAGCTATGACATTTAGAGCAGCTCAAAGTTTTCTTTGGAACCCTCTTGGGTTCTTCATTACAGTGCATAGAGGGTGGGACTGGGCTGGGGCCAGTATAGCCTACCTGGGCTATGACACAGTATGGCCCAGGCCTTCCTCAGCATCTGCATCTCCTCTTACTTACCCTTCTCTAAATCAGGAGTAATGCCACTGAAGTGAATGGAGTTAGACCAAGGCACACCCAGCATGCGACAAGAATCAGGCCCTCCGTTTTTACTCAGTCCTTATTCAGGTGAGGTAGAAAAGATGGTCTAGTGGACAAGACACATGATTTCAGTTCTTGACCCAATCACAGACTTCCTGTGTGACTTGGGGAAAGTCACTTAGTCTCTCTGTGCCTCAGTTCCACATCTATAAAATGGAGCTAATGCTACTTCCTAACCTCACAGGCGTTCTGTGAGGATGAAATACATCAATGATTGCAAGACGGTCAGCTACTATGGTAAGAAGGGCCAGATAAATATCTAGATGGGTCTCAATTCTCCATTAACTTGTGTCAGCTAGAGCTTGGGAGAAATTTTTCTGACTGAACGTTTTTCCATTGTAAAATGCCATTTTGTAAAATCAGAAATTCCTGCGGGAACATGTCATTTTTGATTCTATTTCATTTTGAAAAAGAAATGAAGCACTTGGCTTAGAGGGAAGCCTTCACCCATAGCAGAACATTTTGATTCGTCATTTCAAAAGGACATGTTGTTTCAAAATGTATTTTATGCTCTGTTAAAAATTATAAATCACAATTTGTAAAAAGTCAAAATTGGAATGAAACATTTTGATTTTATCAAAACCCGAATACTTTGATTAACCGGAAACAAAATTTGTGTTCAATGTTGCTTTTCAGGAAATGATGAAATGGAATGGGATTCTGCATTGTGACCAGCTTCAGTGCTGTCATTTATCCCATTGTGTAATGCTACCAAATCACACACTTCACACAGGCGTAGGTGATGACTCAACATCCACGAAGCCACACTGGCTCACATATTTTGGGACTGTCCCAAGATACAATCCTTTTGGCTAGAAATAAGTCAGAGGGTTATTAGGATAATAGATACTGCCTTAAAACTTACTTCCCGGCAGTGTGTTTTGAGAAATATCCTACCATGTTGTAAACTCTCCAACTGTCAGGGCCCATAACAGGGCAGTCTGACCTAGTGGTCGGAGCCAAGAGCAAAGTCAGCGTTATGGTCAGACGCTACGCCAAAGGTCAAGGCCAAAGTCTGAGGCCAAAGCCATGCCAAGGGTCAGAGCCAAGGGCTACATCAAGGATTAAGCCAGAGTTGGAGTCAGAAGTCACACCAAGAGTCAAGCTGGCGTCGGAAGCTGATGTTCGAGTGAGGAAGCAGGAACGTACAGTCACAGGAGCAAGGGGCGAGAACCAGGTGAGGAGGCAGGAACTTGATCTCAGGGGTCAGGTGGGTCAGTGGCAAGCTCAGCAACTTGTTGCCCAAAGGATGGGCCAGGAGCAGGAAGCTCTATATCTGGTGGTGTCCAATCATCAGTCTCAGGGGTCAGCACCACCACTTGACAAAACTACTAGACTTCGTGATGGACATTGGTCGGGGGCGGGAGGGGGTTCCGGACTGAGGCAGGGGATTGGGGTGTGGGAGCGCACCAGCTGGGGATGCAGACTCTGGGGTGGGGCTGGGGATGTAGGAGGGTGCTCTGGGCTGGGGCAGGGGGTTGGGGCATGGGAGGGGGTCAGGGATGCACATTCTGGACGGCACTTACCTCAAGCAGCTCCTGGAAGCAGCGGCATGTCCCCTCTCTGGCACCTATGTGGAGGCATGGCCAGGCGGCTCTGTGCGCTGCCCCGTCCGCAGGCGCCGCCCCCGCAGCTTCCATTGGCCGTGGTTCCCGGCCAATGGGCTGGGAGCCACGGAGTCAGCGCTCAGGGAGGGGGTAAGGAGGCAGTGTGCAGAGCTGCCTGGCCGCTCCTCCCCCAGCAACAGCAGGGACAGGGAGCCGAGCTGCCCGAGGTGAGCGTCCCCCACACCACAGACCTCAAAATTTTTACTACAGACCCTTGTGTCTGTGTACAAACACGTTGCCGACCCCTGATTCAGTCTGCTGCTAGTGACCTGACACCACTGAGTCAGGTGTGACCTCTGGTGGTGGGGCATTAGCTGCAGTTCCCTCATCTAACCTCTCAGTGTGGAGGTTCAGAGGGTAAAGCTCTTGCTCTGAGTCCTCGCAGCCCTGGGTTTGCCACCCATGGTGCCCGACACCAACTCACAGAGAGTTTGGTTTGCTACCGCAGGGCTTGTAGTCAAGTAACTCACAGTGCTTGGCTCTCTAGAGCAGTATTCAGGTAGCCAATCTGCCTCTAGGGATAGAAATCTGGCTGCTAAAGAGAAGGTAACATTTTGGAGAAGAAGTGGGACCTCAGGCAAACTTGAAAAGATTTGGTAATTTAAAAAAAAAACCACTATTAATTCATTCCTAGCAGCTGGAAAGCAAGATGTCTTTCTCCTTTCCCCTCTCTTCCATCCCTATCTTGTTCTTTTGTCTTTTTTTCTGTTCTTCCCTCATTATTTTTGGTGGGGGGGTGGAAATCAATATGAAAAACTGCCAGTAGCACTAATACTTCCTTTGGCGCAGTGTTGCAGTGGATTGCCACACACGGTATCTGATGGGTTGTCAAAGGGATTGAAATTAAACATTTTTAAAAGCCAAGGGCCCTATGCTTTGTCACTGCTATTGTACCCTGACCTAGAATGAATAGTCCAGCTTGGATACTGTGGAATGGCACCAGTGCTCTTAAGTCAGTAATTAGCCAAGAAGAGTTTGTTGCTGACCTGGAGCTAGTGTGGATTTTATTGGCCTCAGTGTCTAGTTGAGTCCCAGCCCTCTGCTGTGAGGCATGAGCTAACGGTGTGAAAAGGAGCAGAAAGGCCCCAGAGCCCAAGTAACGGGGAGGGAGCAAAACCAATGCTGCATGCTCATCCTCCATGACTATTTGGGAGTGGAGCATATGGGATGGTAGAGCCAGCAAGCAGGCCATCTATGGGAGACACTGGACATTAACTACTGCTCCTTGAAGCACTAGCTACCACTCTGTGCCTACACTTCCCTCGGAGAGGGGCATGTTGCACACTCCTAGGGAGAGGGTCAAGTTAATGGAGGCATGGCTCCTGGCGGGGGAGATGGGTATGGCTTGCTGAAAAGGGGGTGGACAGCACCTCAGAGAGGGGCTGACACATTGTGCAGAGACCGCAAGATATGTCTTCTCCATGGAGCTTCAAGTCCCTTCTCCTTCTAGGGAGAACCAGCCTAGAACTCCACTGGTTTAATCACCCTTGCCTTTCAGTTTGCACCAGAAATAGCCATGCAGAGAGCAACCACTCAATGCATCATGCTGAGCTGGTGTCACCTATTCGGGGGTGCATTCATTTCTAGATGGATTTCTAGGTAATATACAGATTCACTGGGTCAGAGCCCCTCACTAAGAAAAGCTTGTTAAGCAACATGAACTCTTTAGTTCTTTTATATCTTTTATGACCCAATGGGTGAGCAGGAAAAAAAAAAAAAGCAGAGTTTACTATGGGCCTCATTTTTTTTCCAGCAAATTCTTTCCAGTCTTTTTTTTTTTTTACAGGTTTGCACAGTACAGTAACTTATAGAGACCCCATAGCAAAGCAGCCATTTAAGAAACACGCTAGGCTACTGTGAAATAAATTACTGACTTAACAGCCAGGCACCTAAAGATGTAATTGGGCCCCATCTGAGAGCAAATTAAAGCAAGGTGCATACCAGTCCTTGAGTCTGCAAGGGGCAGAGCTAAAACGAGGCCTGGAATGCTTCCAAAGTGCACAAGGTTAGGCGAACCCCAGCCGGCCGATCAGCCCAAAGCAGAGGAGAGCCAAACCTGAAGATGGATCAGCTAGGAGAGCTCCTGCCCAGAGCTATCCACGTAATTCTGAGCCAAACTTTCTCCAAGGGGCACATGGGGGTTGCATTCGGGGTTCTGCTTTGGGCCTGCAACAGGATGGAGCCCAGGAGGGCAAGAAGAAAAGCTGGGTCCAAAAGCTCTGAGGTGAATGTCTGCAGGATCAAGCTCTAAGCCTACAAGCTGCCTCAGGCAGAAATCTCAGATCTAGCCATCTAGGTTTCTCCATGGCTTCCATCCCTGTGGTATATGAACACTGCATTGTTTAAGCATTGGTGAAGTGCCATGTACAGTTATGCCACTTCATAAACAGTATCAGTGCAACTCTGCCCATTCCAAAGGCATGAAGGATCCCAAGAACAGGGGAATAAGTGGCGGTGACTGGGTACGTGACTCAGGCCAGGTGACATAACCATGATTCAGATAAGAAGACACTTTGGCTGGGGCACCCGCGGGGCTGTTGCATATTGAAAGTAGGCAATACTGGCATTGTGCAGCCAGGAGCACAACTTTAGATTGCCGCTCTTTCTAAACTCATGTTCTCAATGGTAGGGAGGAAGAGCTTTGCCAGAGCCTTGTAAAAGAACAGGTGGGCTTTAAACCCATCTCCCCTGGCAGGTGGACAGCTCTTCACAAAGGCAAGGTGGGTGAGATAATCTCTGTTATTGGGCCAACTTCTGTTGGTGAGAGACACAAGCTTTTGCGCTTAAACACTCTGTGGTCAGATTGAAAGCTTGTCTCTCTCGCCAACAGAAGTTGGTCCAATAAAGATATTACCTCACCCACGTTGTCTCTCTAATATCCTGGGACTGACACGGCTACAACAACACTGCATGCAGTTCTTCACAAAGGCACCAAGGCCAATTGAACCTCTCTACCTTTCCAGGCCTGCTTGCCTCTCGTTTATCCCATTTGCACATTCTGAGAGACGATAACTCAGCCCCAAAGCTGATTTATTATTATTTCAGTTCTCAACACTCCACACAACACTGCTGATGAAGGTGTTAGATGTAGCCTTCCCATTGCCTACCCTGCCATCCTTAATATCAATTCTAATCCTACCATGTGCTCTAGTGATTTATCGGTTTCTATCTTTCCCCGCCCCGCCGAGTTTCCAGCTAAAATGCTGACTCAGGGCAGGTATGGGAGGTTGGCTTTGTTTGGATGCTGATTGTTCAGACAGATGTTGACAATCATTTGAGATGATTAGAGCCTGTATCAAAATACAGATGCCTTGTATTCTACAGAGAGAGAGGAACAACACCCACTAGAACCAGTCATTCCCTACCAACAATAGGGAATCTAGTAAAATGACTGATACTTGGATCTCTGGCTAGCAAAAGGAAAACCAAACAGCTGGTGTTTATGTGCCTTCTAAGGAGCCGTTCACTTCCACTATATGAAACCAACAGTGAATGAATATGAAAACCGGAGGCTCTGCTCCTCACAGGTGATATGGGACATAGTGACTGACCTCAACACGTACACACGCAGGCCCTCGGTGACAAATGGGGCATGTGAAAATTCTCAGCCAGTCCTTGGATTCCTTCACATTACGGCCCAGATAAGCTTCCATCAGCATAAGCACCCAGCTAAACACATGCCATGTCACTATTCATCTGGTTTGCGAAACGTCCACCATCACAAGATCACAGACCAGCAGCTTCTAAGCTCATGTGTGTGCATTTCAGTAGAGGAAGAATGGCCTAGTGGTTCGGGCGCTCGCCTAGGATGCAGGAGACCAGAGTTGTCATAGACTCCCTGTGTGACCACGGGCAAGTCACTTACCCTCCCTGTGCCTCAGTTCCACATCTGTAAAATGGGAATAATAGCACTGCCCTACCTGAGGGTAAATACATTGAAAAGATTGTGATGCTGCAACACTATGATACTGGTGGCCATAATAAGGACCTAAGATAGATTTCAGAAACTTTTGCAGGCACTTCAAGGTGATGTCCTGTGCGCTGCTGCTTGTCTTGTCTGCTTGTTGGCTGGCTTCTGGCATTCTGTGGATTCACCTTTACTGGATGTATAAACAGTCTACCGAGGCAGTCATGTATGTGCACCCAGTTTTGCCCCAAGAAAATGAAAGAGGCCAACAGAGACTCGTCAAAGCACAGGCCAGACCAAAAACACCATAGAAGGCATTTGGGGAAGGGACATTTTGTTTTGCTGTTCCAGGATCTCAAGAACATAATTTACTTGGCCTCTTCCCTGGAGATCCTTGAAAAACAGATTAGTAGGTTACCACCAGGGTTGGGAGTGGGGGGGACATGAGTATAGGGGTAGGACAAAAGAGATTTGTTTCTGGATTAACTCCTCCCTTTCTTTCTCCCATTCCCCATTCATTTTTCTTTGCTGCTCCTGAAGAAGACAGGAAAGGATGCAAACAAGTACCCAGCGGAAAGGAAAACAATAAAAGCCTAAAATTAAGCAAGGAAGTAATTAGCAGACGAGTGGAAAAATGAAAGCAGGATGGTAAAAAAGCAAAGAACAAAAGAATGAAAGAAAGAACGAAAGACCGAAAGAAAGAAGAAAGAAAGAACAGGGTCAGCTATTTGAGGCTTCCTCCTGTTGCCTAAGAGAAGTTGTCATCCGATTGTTTCTAATTTTCCCTTTCTGAGTGAGCTGATCCCTGACGGAGTGGCAATCATGAGGTTTTATAGAACGAAATCCCAGGATCTGAATTTTTCCTGCCCCACCAATAAGAACATAAGCACGACCATACTGGGTTAGACCAATGGTCCATTTAGCCCAGTATGCTGTCTTCTGACAGTGGCCGGTACCAGATCTTTGGGGATGATCTGGATCTGAACATTGTGGTTGTTCCTTACGTCTATAACAGGCCAATCAAAATGTCTGCATCTGCATATTCCAAATTTTGGATCTGAGTCTGAATTCTGCAGCTTAGACCTAACCGTAGAAGTTAGGCAGAGAAGCAAAGGTAGAACTGTGTGCCCAATTCAGCCCTCAGTTATACCCACTGCAGTTAATGGGTTTGCATGGGTGTGACTGAGGGCAGAATCATATTTTTAGAAAATGGAACAACTGGACTCAGAACTCCTACTAGGGCGGTGCAAAGGGTTAGGTTTGGCTGGTGTTGATGCAGAATCTGATACCATAATAATATTTGCCATTGGTTCGACTTCATATACTAAGCACAAAAGGCTCTGTTTAAATAAGGGAATGGTTATGGTGACATGAACTGAAAAGAGCCAAGAAATTCAAAGCAAAGTCCTGGCTCTCTATCCGGAAATATCACTGTTTTGGAAAGAAACAAAAATACATTCACACGAGGTAAGGAAAGAGCAGGACAGATTTCTTGCTAAACTTCCTTGATTTTCCTTAACATTATCCAAGGAAAGTGTGTGTGTGTGTGTTCGTTCCACTGAAAGGTTTCAAATATTGTATTTCTTTCATTCAAGGGACCAAATAAGCTCCTTTAGACCAGTCCTGGTTTCTTGGCTGAAGAAGAAGAAGATTAGCACATGCCATAGTGCTCTTTATAGCCTAGACGGATGGAATCCTGGGAGGGGCTAAAGTTTGTGACTAAAGCTCAAGACTAGGGGTCATAAGATCCAGGTGGGCAACCTAGCCCTGCTCCAGCTTTGCTTTGTGACGCTGGGCAAGTCACGATTTTCAAGTGACTAGCGCTTGGGGGCGTCTCCATGTTGGCTGCCCAACCTGAGACACCACAAAGGGGCCTGATTTTCAGAGGGGGCGGGTGCTATGCACTTGGTGAAAATCAGGCCCCTTTAAGGTGTCTCAGGTGGGGGACTCACGTATGGAGGTGCCCAAGGTCAGTCACGCTTGGAAATCTTGGCCTAACTTTCTCTGTGCCCCGCTTTCTCAATCTGAGAAATGGGGATCATTGTCATGTACAGATGTGGCCTCCTCATCTCAAAAAAGATATACTGGCACTAGAAAAGGTTCAGAAAAGGGCAACTAAAATGATTAAGGGTTTGGAACGGGTCCCATATGAGGAGAGATTAAAGAGGCTAGGACTCTTCAGCTAGGAAAAGAGGAGACTAAGGGGGGATATGATAGAGGTATATAAAATCATGAGTGATGTGGAGAAAGTGGATAAGGAAAAGTTATTTACTTATTCCCATAATACAAGAACTAGGGGTCATCAAATGAAATTAATAGGCAGCAGGTTTAAAACAAATAAAAGGAAGTTCTTCTTCACGCAGCGCACAGTCAACTTGTGGAACTCCTTACCTGAGGAGGTTGTGAAGGCTAGGACTATAACAGAGTTTAAAAGAGAACTGGATAAATTCATGGTGGTTAAGTCCATTAATGGCTATTAGCCAGCACGGGTAAGGAATGGTGTCCCTAGCCTCTGTCTGTCAGAGGGTGGAGATGGATGGCAGGAGAGAGATCACTTGATCATTGCCTGTTAGGTTCACTCCCTCTGGGGCACCTGGTATTGGCCACTGTCGGTAGACAGGATACTGGGCTAGATGGACCTTTGGTCTGACCTGGTACGGCCTTTCTTATGTTCTTATGTTCTTATGACCTACTTCTCAGGAACGTTGTGAGGTTTATATGTAATGTATGTGTGTAAAGTGCTTTGAGATCCTCATATGAACGACCCTAACAAAATGCAAAGCGTTATTGTATATTATCTTCAAAGCACTCAGTTATCTCAGTTTTACAGGAGCCATGTAACCGTGACTCCTCAAACCCAGCACTGGACCCTGCCTCTGTTTCTCTGCTCTCACACAAAGCAGAGGGCCAACTCACCAGGCAGCTGCAAAGGGCCAGTGAGATCCTGGGATGCATAAATAGGGGAATCTCGAGTAGGAGTAGAGAGGTTATTTTACCTCTATGGCACCAGTGCGACCGCTGCTGGAATATTGTGTCCAGTTTTGGTATCCACTGTTCAAGAAGGATGTTGATAAATTGGAGAGGGTTCAGAGAAGAGCCACGAGTATGATTTAAGGATTAGAAAACCTGCCTTCTAGTGATGGACTCAAGGAGCTCCAACTATTTAGCTTATGAAAGAAAACGTTAAGAGGTGACTTGATTACAACCTATAATTACCTAAATGGGGAACAAATATTTAATCATAGTCTCTTCAGTCTAGCAGGGAAAGGTCTAACACGATCCAATGACTGGAAGTTGAAGTTAGACAACTTCAGACTGGAAATAAGACATAAGGTTTTAACAGTGAGGGTAATTAACCATTGGAACACTTACCAAGGATTCTCTATCATTGGCAATTTTTAAATCAAGACTGGATGTTTTACTAAAAGATCGTCTCTAGGAATAATTCTGGGGAAGTTCTCTGGCCTGTGCTACACAGGAGGTCAGACTAGATGATCAAAATGGTCCCTTCTGGCCTTGGGATCTATGACTCTACCCATGAAGCGCCCACCCATATCAGTGCAACCGTCCCTTTTCCGAGGGACGCTGGTGTGGCAATCTCCCTGCCGTTCCTTTCCCTGGCCAGGGTCTCCTTCAGCCTCCCTCCTGCTCTGCAGCCACTCCCCAACTGAGCTGCTTGCTGGGCTTAGCTCACCACCTGGGAGGTAGGTAGTTAGTCAGAGGTGGAGCTACACCCAGCTCCCTTAAAGGGCCCATCCCACTTTATGACAGGGAGACGTGTATACAAAAATCAGTCTCCTTATTCCCACGGATGGGCAATCTGGCCCCCCATCACGAATGGCGTCAGTGTTCGAGTTGGGATTAGAACCCCGGAGTGCCTGTCTCCTAGCGCTACGTTTAGACCATGCCTCACTCTTTCTCCCAGTATAATGCTCAGGTAACTGTTAAAAACAATATAGCCTGCATATGTTGTACCTGATGACCCCGAGTGGTCCCTCTGGAGCCATCTCTGCCTGCCGCTTGCCTTATGAAAAATACGAAAGCATCTGAGAGCAATGGCAAAGCACGGTACTGTCGACGTCAACCATCCACAGTGCAACACATCTGTATGGCTGAGTTAGAAAAGTTCATGGAAAGGCAGAGGAGACAAAGCCCCCATTACAGCGGCAGCCCTGGGGCTCCTATATTTGGGATGTTCTAGTTACCCTGTGTTTTTGCAAACATGGTCTAAGAAGGTTCTGGGGCAGGCTCCCAGCCCCAGACACAGCTTCTTTCTTCTCAAGGTGGATTTAGCCAGATGGCAGGTGTTTCATGTTTGGAAAAACATTCACCGACTGGAAAAACATTTGTGGAGGCAACTCCACCTCAGAAGGGCTGTTTTCTTTCTCCTTGTTTTGCAGGACTAGTGATCCCGTGCAAGAACCTGGAGTTACCCATTAGTCAGTGCTGGCTAGTGGTTAGCCATGCTGGGGTAAGGCCTGGGCTGCACAGCTGAGGGGTTGATGAAAAGCAATTATAAAGGCAAGTGCCCAAAGTATCTGTACGCTGAGATGGGAGAAAGAAGGTAAAATGGGCTGGCTGGGAAAGAGAGGCAGGGCCTAAAAACATGCAGGGAGGATTTGGATATGCACACACAGCAGCTGGTGAAGGAAACCCCCAGAGCGGCACAGACAGTGGATTTTTGTAAAGTACAGAGTCCTGGTTCTGGGGAGCACTGAGTGCCCCTCCCAGCCCCCAAGCCTGGGGAGGTGAAACCAGCCCAAAGGCAGCATTCTAATGAACAGAGCAGCCCCTCACTAATAGCCCCGGAAAGCACAATCCCAGCAAGGTTCTTCCAGACACCCGCTGCTCCATTCAAGTAGCAGCAACAAAGGGCCATTCTTAGGGCACGTAGGGCCCCAAGCAAGAATTGGGCCTTATTTGCTTCCTCACTTGGTCCTGCTAGCGCAAAACAGAGAGCTACACCAGGCTGCATTTGCTCAGGGCTTGCCCTAAATGAACGTGCAGAAGCCTGGGAATATTTGGAGCTGTAGTTTGGTTTGGGGCCATCTCTACTGTGGCCAGCGAACCTGTCCATACTGGATCGTTGGGCTGAATTCTTTCCTACGCCTTATCTCTTGACTCTGTTTTGTTGTTTGAAAGTCAGAGCTGCTCCTTTGTGCTCCCCAAATGCAATTGATGGGTGGATCCCAGAAAACCTCCTACTTCTCGAGATTAAGGCCAAACCTCTGCTGGCCTAGCTCCATTGTCCTTAATGGAGATAGGCCAGCTGAGAATTTGGCCTGAAATACTGCAGGTGTAACAACTTGAGTAACCTACTAAACTCTCTCTAACAAAACACTAATGTAGCCCCCAGGAAAACCCTAGCCTTCTTTGGATGGAGCTCTAGAATGGATCGTTTGCCTTCTAAATGCGTCTGTATAAAGTAAAATTAGCACATTAGAGGAGAAACAGAATCAAGTGACTTTAATACCACAGCAAGCACCACACTGTAGGTGTGAATCATTCACAAAATAGTAGTGTCTGAATGCCACGTGGATAGTCCTTAATCAGCCATAACTCCCAATGACTTCTACAGGAATTTGACTATGGGTATAATCTACTCTGCACCCTAATTTTGGTGGTGAGTAGTGCGCATACACGCCCCCTAGCACGGGTATAAAGAGCAGTGTAGACAGTGTAGCAGTGAGGCATGGCTTAGGCGAGTACCGACGCACCTGAAGGGTGTGGCTATGTATGTGAGTATGTACCCTACATGCTGTCTACACACCCACGTTGTGCCTCTCTGTCTACACTACCTCCCCACTGCTGGAACCTTCCCCCACCGCAGGGAAAGGCTCCGGCAGCTCCCTGCTCCTGGAGACTTTCTCCACTGCCTCCCCACGACCAGATCCTTTCCTCGCTGCCAGGAAAGACTTGAGCACTGGGGAGCATCTGAGGCTTTTCCCTGCTGCCTCCCCTCTGCCCGAGCCTTTCAGTCACACGTGTAGCTACCTGCCGCAGCATAGATGCAGCCTGCTTTTGTACACTACACAGCACTGCCAGTGGCATGCAGTGGAGATGTAGCCTCAGCGTAAGGATTGAAGAATCTGGCTCTAAGTGAATTAGTTCTATTCTGCTTAGGTTATGCATCAGGAGGACTTTCCCGGCTAACGTTACCTTCCATAAGTTGTCTCTTTGTTCATCTCAGCAATAAAATCTCTCTCTCTCTCTCTCTCTCTCACACACACACACACTTAAAAGAACATTGCTCAGGTTGCAAAATCAAACACTCAAAAATTAGGAAATGCCAGAATTAAGGTTGCCTGCACAACCTTGTCCCAGCTGCAGTCTCTTTGCTCAGCCAGCCCTAGCCCCCCTCCTCCAGGTTTGCTCTCCAAATCCCAATTTCCTCCATCCCACTCCCAGTCGTTTCCCCTCCCTCACAGACACAGTCTCCAGTTTCCTTGCCAACCGGCCAGCCACTGTTCCCCCTGCCTGATTGCTCATCTGAGCTATCTCTCCTCCCACTGCATTGGCTTCCAACCTTACCCTCCCTCCCTGGGCTCCGCATCCAATCTCAGTCTCTGCCTGCCCCCCTCTCTCAGTCTCTTTGCCCAGACAGTCCCAGTTCTCCACCTACACCCCAGCTCTTTGTCAGAACTGTCTCCTTCTGCTCCAGCCTCCCTCCCCTCACTGGTTCCTAGTCCCAGTTTCCTTGTTCAGCCATTCCCAGTCTCTTTTCTTTCCCCCAGCTCCTCTTCCAATCTCAGTGTCCCTCCCTGCACCCAACTGGCTCCCAGCCCCTCCTCCTCCAACAGTTCAAGCCCCTGCTCCACAGTATGGTGACGCCAGAGCTGTTCATAGAAAAGTTTGCCAGATTTTTAACATGGGCAAACAATGTATTTCCCCCTAGTCTTGCTCTTGGAAACAGCTGAATTCAGTCAGAGGTAGACACCCAGTATGAAAAATTTCAGCCCAAACAGGTAAAGTTTGGCACAATTGTAAGCAATTCAAAATAGGCTCTTATAATGGAAAATGTCAGGCAACCTTAATAACAAGCAGCATCTCTATCAGCCCCGCCTATCATTTTAAAAAAACATATTGTGTTGTACGTAGCTATGAAACTGTGGTGACTTTGTTTACCATGCAGGACACCTTTAAATGTCTAAGAACTCGTCTATGCATAGAGACAGCAGACACAGAATTCTGGCCTTAAAAATCTATGAAATCTATGAATCTATTAAAGAGATGCTTTAAAATTTACCTTAAAATTAATGCAAAATGTTTGCGTTTCTTTCCAGATGAGTTAGACTTGACAGATCTTTCTTCTGTGTAAAAATCTGTCTTTAGCAATGCAATTTAGACAATGCTTTATTTTGCATATATACAGACATTTGGGTTTTTACTCCATGTACTCATATACAGAGGTCCATCTCCTGTCCATCCCCTATTGTTTAGTCCCAGCTTCCTGCAGTCAGAGGCGTAGGGACACCCATAGCATGGGGTTGCATCCCTGACCATCTTGGCTAACAGCCATCGATGGACCTATCCTCCATGAACTTATCTAATTCTTCTTTGAACCCAGTTATACTTTTGGCCTTCGCAGCATCCCCTGGCAATGAGTTCTACAGGTTGACCATACATTGTGTGAAGAACTACTCCCTTTTGTTTGTTTTAAACCTGCTGCCTATTAATTTCATCAGGACACCCATGGTTCTTGTGTAATGTGAAGGGGTAAATAACATTTCCCTATTCACTTTCTCCACACCATTCATGATTTTATAGACTTACATAAGAACAGCCATACTGGGTCAGACCAAAAGTCCATCCAGCCCAGTATCCTGTTTTCTGACAGTGGCTGAGGCCAGGTGCTTCAGAGGGAAGGAATAAAACAGGTAATCATCAAATGATCCATCCCGTCATCCTAGCTTCTATCATACCCCCACTTAGTCATCCATTTTCTTCTATGAACAGTCCCAGTCTTTTTAATCTCTCCTCATACGGAAGCTGTTCCATACCCCAAATCTGTACTTTTTTCAATTCTAATATATCTGTTTTGAGATGGGGCGACCAGAACTGCATGCAGTATTCAAGGTGTGGGTGTACCATGGATTTATGTAGTGGCATTACGATACTTTCTGTCTTATTATCTATCCCTTTCCTAACGGTTCCTAACATTCTGTTCGCTTTTTTGACTGCCGCTGCACATTGAGCAGATGTTTCAGAAAACTACCCATGATGACTTTCTTGATATAGTAGATTTCATCATGGAATGGGCCATCCAAATACCCTGACAGAACCTGCTTCAATACAGAAATAAAACCCTCTCTGGCCACACACCTCTCATTGCCACCTGCCACCCCACACTGGAACCCAAGCATACGGGGTATCATCTAACAGCTATAACCCGTACTCAATGGCGACCCCATCCTGAAAGAAATCTTCCCTGAACCCCCACTTCTGGCCTTCAAACAGCCATCCAAGCTCATCATCAGAAGCAAGCTCCCCATAGACCAGGACACACCAAATCAAAGTGGCACCAGACCCTGCCAGAGCAACACATTCAAAACGTGCAGACATATCTCCACTGCTACACTGATCAACACCCCCACAACACACCTTCCAAGATCTATGGGTCCTACACATACCTAGCACAACATATGGTGTACCTCATCCAGTGCATTAAATGCCCCAATAACAACTATGTGGGTGAAACCAGACAATCATTACGCTCTCGAATGAATTCACACAGGAAAATGATAAAGGACAAAAACACCCTATCACTTGTGGGTGAACACTTTTCACAAAGCGATCACTCTATATCTGACCTATCAGTCCATATCCTCAAAGGAAACCCGCACAACGCTTTCAAAAAGATGAGTCTGGGTGCTTAAATTCATCACTCTGCTAGACACTAAAAATCATGGACTGAACAGAGACACCGGATTTATGGCTTATTATAACCCACAAACACCCTCTTTTTGTCCTATGACTGCAGAGGTGTTAAACAGCCACTCTACCTTGAATTGTCCCTTACAATATGTGCTAAGTACTTATGCTAAACAATCTGTTCCACCTTGTGTTTAGCTGTAACACTGGGAGTACCTTTCCCAGACCTGAAGAAGAGTTCTGTGTAAACTCGAAAGCTTGTCTCTCTCACCAACAGAAGTTGGTCCAATAAAATATATTACCTCACCCACCTCTCTCTCTAATATAGACCCCATCATTTTGTATGTATAGCTGGAATTATGTTTTCCAATGTGCATTACTTTGCATTTATCAACATTGATTTTCATCTACCATTTTGTTGCCCAGTCACCCAATTTTGTGAATTCCCTTTGTAACTCTTCACAGTCAACTTTGGACACAACTATCTTGAGTAATTTTATGTTGTCTGGAATTTTTGCCACCTCACTGTTTGCCCCTTTTCACAGATCATTTAAGAACAAGTTGAACACACAGGAACTGCAAGTATTATGAATTAGTACAACATAACATTTAATTCAGTAGGAAAAATCCTGACACCTCAGTACAACTCCATTGCATTCGTTGGTGTAAAGCTATTTTATCTCAGAATTTTTTCTATAAATCTCATGGTAACTATAATTACGGTACGTCACTTCACTATAAAAGTTTTACTTCTATAATGACATGTAACTACATATAACTTTCTGTACATGTCCCTGCAAATTACTGAGTAATTACATGAAGCAGGTTCAAAAATAAATACCATGTGACTTTCCCTCATGCTGAAAAAAGTAACTATGGAGAAAGCAGGACTGATTCTAGACAGTGAAGAATAGAACAAGTGATACTATTAATTCATACAGCTATATCACTGCACGGTTCAAAAATCCCACTACAACCCATGCATGCCTGTGTTGTAATCCGAATTATGGACACAAATAAAAGCCTGGTTTGTCCCTGACCCTATAATAGTTATATGAGCTGTACCAACCACGGGTTTAGCCTGACTGTGCATGGCTGAGTCCTTATTATGCAATTAAATGACAAGACTTTCAAAGAATCAAATTAAAATACCATAATCTGTGAGAACAAATGAAGCAGTGCTTCTCTAAACCATGGGCGTGCAAGGGAGACGGCTTCCTGTTGCTCTCTAGCTCCCCCTTCTGGCCAAAAGAAAGAGGGGCTGGGAGTGCTCTCTTCCAATCTGACACCAATGTCACTGGAGTTGGATAACCACCGGAGTTCCAAGTCTTAGCTCTGAAGTCCCAAATATGCCATGTGCACCCATGTTCCTTCCACTAACTGAGGAACAAAGAAGGGAATTGACTTACCAAAGCTCAGAGGGCAGATCAGTAGCGGAGATACAAAAAGACTTCATGTTTCCTGAATCCCAGCGCTCTACCTGCTGTAACACATTGCCTCATAAAGGCTGTTTACATGTTGCCACCTATCACATTAGAAACAGATCCAGACTGAAACTCTGGATCCAAGCACCCCCTAAGCATTGCAGGCTGTTCATTTGGCCTGTCTGCATCTCCTTGTCCTTCTGCTTCTCCAACATGCTTTGCAGCTCAATCGTCTTCCCAGGAAGCCCCATGATGATTTTGAAATGACCTTTGAAAACAGAGGTTAGAATATGCCACTCTTCTGCGCAAAGCCCTGAGGAAACAGAAGGAAAATTAACGAGACCACGGATCTCAGCCTTCAAAGAGGAGCCTCTTTTCAGAATAAGTCCCTTTCAAAGGAAAATTCTGCCTTTGTCTTGTGAAGTTGTGTTTATATGTATATAAAAACCACAACCCCCAGAGGCACGGGGTGGGTGTGTAAAGGGCAAATTAAAGTGATTCAACTCCAGAGCACTGGGAACACTCGGTACCTGAAGCTGGAAACAAAACCAAAGATCATAATAATAATAATAAAAAGTAGCTACCTAAAGGTATATTTCAACACATTTCATGGAACTAACCAGTAGAGACTGGCCCAATGGTGGAGGGGGATTGAGCAGGAGCATGCGGTGTGCCGAGCCTGATACCTAGAGACATTACGCCTTTTGGGGGCTGGGGAAGGTGCAACAAGGAAGACTGCAGCCGTGAAAGGTCTGAAGTGAAAAGGAGCACATAATAATTAAAGAAGCAGCATAGTCTAGTGGATAGGGCATAGCCTGGGACTCGGGAAACTGGCCACTCGCTGCCACTACCCTCCAGCAGGACATTGGACAAGTCATTCACTTCCTGTGTATGTTTCCCTTTTGGGGCAGGGCCTTTCTGTACAGGAGGGCCCCAGTTTGGTCCAATACAGAACTCTCGGTGAGGCACGGGGCTGAGGTACACTGACGGAGCAAGGCAGGGAGCTCAGGAGCAGACGCAGCGGCAGCTCCTGCACCACCTCCCAGTTGCATGAGTCACGCCAGCCCAGAACTATTAGTCACTCCAGTGCACACTGAAGAATATTTATTTGTAGGGTGTCTGACAAGTCAGGGACACGGGTTAGCATTCAGCAGCCGATTCATAGCTTCCAAGGCCAGACAGGACCATTGGGTCCTCTAGTCTGACCTCCCCTGCCTAGCACAAGCCAACCCTGCACTGATCGGGGCAGTATTACACCAGTGGCTCTGATACAAGGAGATGCTATGCTAGAGAAAGGTTTGGGCAATATGAGGCACAAACAGGCTTCCCCTCAGAAGGCAGCAATGCTTCCGGTTGCTGTTCTACCGCCTTTGGTATGAGCAAATGGGCTGCATGGAGCGAATGGCCCTTTCCATTGGTGATTCTCATCCTGAGGTCCCTTTCACAGGAAGCCATCTCTTGTTCTGCTGAGGGTGTTCTCCTCTCTCTGTGCCACGCAGCACAGCATAGCCACCGGCACAAATCATCATCTACTCACCTTGCGGAACCAGGAAAATCCACCTCTAAGCTTAGAATGTGAACGTCTAGCATGGCTGGTCCCCTCGCAGCCTCGTGAGGCGCGCAGTGCTACCTGCAGCCTGATGTGGTAGCATTGTACTCCTCCTTTTCACATGTGCAGGTAGCTCTGCCAGGTACAGGACTGTGGAGAATCAGGCCTGCTTCCGTGATCCCCACAGAGCCCCCTTGCTGCAAGCTGGGGCATTGGAGACTCGCAGGCGCCTCAACACTGCTTACACCTCTTCCACCCAAGCACTGAGCTGGGCTGACCCTGTTCCTCTGGCGAGAGCTAATAGAATGACAGCACAGAGCAAAACATCCACAGGCAATTAAACTAAAAGCTGCCTTCTGTCCTCAGAGGTGTTTATGGGGCTTTCTTTGACTTCAGTCAAAGCAGCATGAGCACCCACAGTCAGAATTTGGGCCTCCGACTCAGTATTAACTGACAGCAATCCCTGCTGTATGACCGCTGTGACCCAGGGACCGCATAAGAGTTACTGGGATCCCCTGCATCTGGTATCTACGTACTGGTTTGCCAAAGAGCATCATGTAACGTCTGTGCTGGAAGCTTGCGTCACGCTGGTCTTCGTAGTCACTGTGAAATGTGTGTGCAGATAATATGTAAGGAGTTATGTGTAGAGCCTGAAAATTATGTTTCTAAAGTCGGTGACTTGGGGCTGGCCACCAAAAGGTGAGAAACAGGTTTCTTTCAGGCAAGAGATGTTTCTCTCTCTGGCTGGCTACATGTAAATCGAGTATTGTACATTTTGCAATGGTCCCCTATTTACATTCTGAGCAAAATGCTAAGCAAGTGATTGCAAAGCCTCCAGGGGAGATGCTAGACAGGAAGACACAAGCGGCTGCCCTGTATGCAAGCAAAGACAATACATTTTTGGTCTATAACCATAGGAGGAGAGACATACTCTGGCTCTTTCAGCTGAGAAAAGAGGACAGCATGATTTGTCTCATGAACGGAAGACCACAGCCAAGCCTGGCTGTCATACGCTGGAAGGATTTTGGATGAACTTTTCCTCTCTATAATATGACAATTGCTAGTTATATCAGTCTAGGGTCTAGACGGCCTGTTATGTTTTTATTTCATATGCAACTATTTGTTTCCATTTGCTTTTCAAATCTCTGATCTTTGTTAAATAAACTTCTTGTTATTACCATAAACATATCTAAGTGCTGTGTTAGGCAGAGCTGTGATCAAAGGTGGGGGTGGTAAGCTGGGGGAGCAAAGGGTCTGGGAGTGTCCAGTGGCACAGGAGCTGGGCCCTCCAGGAGGATGTTCAGAGGACTCGGGGGTTGGAGCGGGCCTGTCGCTACCTTGTACAGAGAGAACCAGGCCTGCGAAGACCTGGAAGGCAGCACTTGTGTCACTGGAGACTGGGGACCCCACCCACAGCAGGTATAGACAAGGCTTCCTCATGCCAATGGCAGGTGGTAGCAAGGGGGCCTCACCGCCCTGGGTACCCCCGGGAAGCATTACAGCGATAGCCAAACTGGCTGCCGGCGATCAGAACCAAGAGCACCCAACAATCCTCTCCCAACAGGCTCCGGACCCTGCCTCCGGCATCGCAGACCAGCTCCTCAGCTGGTATAAACGAATATCACTGCACTGGAATCAATGGAGCAACATTGATTTACACCGGCTGAGGATCTGGCCCAAAGACAGATTGCGCCCAGGGATAAGGAAGATATTGACAAATTGGCCATATGCCATCAGACCAGGCGCTTTTAGCCAGCGTTTTCCTATACAAGTTCTCAGTTTGTGAAGCGTTTCTGCTTCTGCCCTAAGAAGAGCGCCATCAATCGATTATCCCCATTCAGAGGACCTGCCCCTGTCCAGTAGAATGACCATTGCGCTTGCTGGAATGCATCGCAAGCATGGGGACATGGCCATTACAGAGCGCAGATGCTATCCGGTCCAGTTGTCCCCTTCAAACAACAGAAGTGAGGTGTTTTTCATGTAACGCGGAACAGTTCTTTACAGAATGAAGATTGATTAGTTGCCTGTGGTTGCCCAGAAACAATGTTGATAGTGTAAGCAGCGTTCGTGCCACAAGAACCCATTAATGAAAAGAAATCTTCAGCAGTTCTGTTTTGTTTTTTTAATGTTATGGTCTCGGAAAAAGAAGCTGATTGGGTAACGATCAGCATTGCTCTTTTAGCTCCTTTGTCATAAAACCTATTGGCTCAGTTCCCCTTTAACAATCTTCGGGTTAATTTGTGACCTGCCTATTCTAATAAATAACCCCCCTTTTTGCAGAGAAAGCTGAAGCAGCCTGGAAATAAGCACTCGTCCCTCCTCCCATCCCATCCCCCCGCCCCCCGCACTTCTAATTGAGACATCAAACAAGATGGAAAATCAAGGTCCTGATCACTTTAGTTCATTAAGAAGGCCCGGATGCTTTTTGTATGTGTAGGGCTGTTAAACCCACTGGTGCCAGATGATTACATTAGAACTTGGGGGTTAGAGTGAACATAAGAACGGCCATACTGGGTCAGACCAAAAGTCCATCTAGCCCAGTATCCTGTCTTCTGACAGTGGCCAATGCCAGGTGCCCCAGAGGGAATGAACAGAACAGGTAATCCTCCAGTGATCCATCCCATCACCCATTCCCAGCTTCTGGCAAACAGAGGCTAGGGACACCCTCCCCGCCTTGTGCTTGTGAGCTGAAGGTGACACTAGTATTGAAAGAATGAAAGGCACCATATAAATGTAAGGTGATGTTATTGCCATCAGAGTACCCTTTGGGACGAGCTAAAGAAGACACTGCCTACGAAAGAAAGACACCTCGAGGCTGCTCTTTGAAAGAAGCTGCTAGATAAGCTCCAGGAAAGGAGAACACAATGTTAACCATCTGGCAGCTGACTTTGCTCACTAAGGGTATGTCTACACTACCGCGGTAGTTCGACGGCTGGCAATCGAACTTCCGGGTTCGATTTATCGCGTCTGGTCTGGACGCGATAATTCGAACCAGGAAGTGCTCGCCGTCGACTGCGGTACTCCACCTCAGCGAGAGGAGTACCGCGGAGTCGACGGGGGAGCCTGCCTGCCGCGTGTGGACCGCGGTAAATTCGAACTAAGGTATGTCGACTTCAGCTACGTTATTCACGTAGCTGAAGTTGCGTACCTTAGATCGAATTGGGGTGTTAGTGTAGACCAGGCCTTAGTTTCAACTGCAGATTCTGGACAGACAGGGATTATCATGGCATGCTAGCAGCACAGGGGTGTTGGGGGAAACCCTTTTGTTCTAAGCCCCATGATCAGAGGAAGGGTGTGTGTGGGGGGTGTCCGGGAACAGCTTGAGGTACACTTCACAGCTGATTGCTGGTGACTCACTATCCAGAGAGGTACCACCCTCTTCCTCACTCAGGACCTGAGACAGGAAAATGGCGACAATCGGTTGCGTGACTGACTCAGTTACCAGCTATCCGGGGACTGTTTGTGGGGAGACATTTTTGTGGATCTGGGCTCAGTATGGTCATATACAAATCCTTGGATCCATGTTGGATCTGCTTTGGTGCTAGGTGTTCAACAAGAAAAGGCTTTGTTGTCTTATAAGACCACGTGTCAACAAGTGAATAAGACCAGGAGCTAGTAGTCATGAAGTCGTCTCAAGGCACCAAGGACAGTCACAAGCGAGGAATATTTCAGATTCTTTCCCTTGCTTCCAAATCTGGCTGGGAAATGCTTAAGGAATTCCAAAGCTCTGAATTCTAGAAAAGAAATTGCTGAACATCTGCACGACAGCAACTCTTAGCTTTCCAGTCCCACGGGCCTGATCCTCAGTTGGTGCAAATCAACAAAGCTTCACAGCAGCCAATGGATCTCCCCTGATTGACACCAGGCCCCATGTGTGTAAACATTTCAGTTGCACACCAGAAGAAATAAAGAGGCCAGAGAAAGGACTAAAGAAATAAAGGCATTTGGGAGTTGATTGGACAGGGGAACATGTATGTATCCATCTTATAAAGAGCAAACAGGATGCATAAATTATTGTTGCCCTTGAGCAAAAGCAGAGCACGCGGGGACTGTTTACTCCCCAAACTGCTGGAACATTTACTCTGCCGTTGAATAACCCTATCAAAGCCCTGCAGCACATTTTCATTCAGATTCATTTCAGGGCTCTGCACGGAGTTTTTAAAAGAGTTCAGGGGAGAGACTGAAACGAGGCCAGGCCTTGGCCAGGCTTCGATTAAAAGTTGGCCCTTAACATATGAATCAATATTCATTCTGTACATTACACACACGACTGCACTCAAGGCAACATGTTGATTTTTAAAAAGGGAACGCAAGCTCTCTCCTAAGAGAGATGCTGGCGGCTGAGGAACAGTCCCCTGTTCTCTATTTACCCGCAGGTGCAGCACGGGCAGTGAAGGCATCTCCCATGCTGCTCCAGCACCTGTCCTGGCAGAACCTCCTCTTGAGTTTAAACCAGACCGAAGGGTTCTCTAGTGAGACTGTCTAATGAGGGTCAGTTGTGACGGAAGATGGTGCAAAAATATCCTCAATATAATTCCGTTACCCGCCACCCCCGAGTCTGGAGACTGTTTTGGTTGCATGGTTAAGCACTCGAGAGTCAGGCCATACTCATGCACATGGGCATGAAACATCTGCAGACCCCACCCTCATTCTGAACACTCCACTCACTCACACCAGCGCAGTGTTTGGCACCCACTTTGCACAGAGCAGAGAGCTGCAGGACAATTTGGTTCTTAGAGCCCCTCCAAAGGCCTCAATTCAGCAAAGCACATCACCACGTGCTTAAGGTCGTGGCTGAATTGGGCCCATCCCATTCTGTGTCTCTTGGTTCATTGCAATGGTAACTCAAGGACTCAACACCTGTGCCTCTCCTTTTGAACCAACCCTTTTGTCAAATTCAACGCAAGCTCAACAGAGACCGATTGTTCCAAACCTTTGTATGCAAGTATGTTCTTCTTTATGTCCACACTGGAAGTAATTGAGTAGAGCCCTTTCTCTAATGAATGATTATAACTGAATCAATAGAGAGTATAAACAAGCTGTGCCAATCTGCTATTATGGCTTGTGTTTGCTTAGACATTTTTTCATTCCAGCTGTCAGGAAGTTCGTCACTGCACCTTCGGCCCCATTTCCATGAGGCCGGGAAACCTGAGCTGAGCAAATGTCTGCAGTTCTCCGCTAGCCACAGCAGCCAGCCCCGTCTGCAATCCGCAGCCACTTTCCTGCACATTCATTTGATAGCTGTGGCCTCTGTGTCAACTCTGACTTTCTCCACCAGGACCAGGTTTGGTGTACGTACCATGCTGCTCCAGCCCTGATTAAACCCATGCTCAGGGTTACACACCTGGCCTAGCAATGTTACAATGCAAAGTCCCCTGAAGTCAATGCGAGTCTTTCCATTGACTGCAATAGGATTTGGATCACGCTCCAAGTTCTATCTATTGAAGGTCTTCATACGTGCCCATGATAATGTCTGAGCACCTCACAATCTTTAAGAGTTATCCTCAAAACAAGGCTCTGGGGCAGGGCTATTGTCCCCATTACAGAAAGGGGAAACTGAGGCTCACAGGCCAAGCATTGCAGTGCCCAACTGATTTAGGAGCCAAAATCTCTTTTCCAAAAGGAAATTCCCATTGACAGTGGATGGGATTTTAGCTCCTAAGTAACTAAACCCCTTGGGGAAATGAAATTTAGGCTCCTAAATCAGTTAGGTACTACAGTGCTGAGTACAGCACTGCCTAAATACCTTTAAAAAGCCAGGCCAGAGACACTAAGGCCCAGATCCACCATGAAATCAATTGGAGTTAATAGCCTAAGTGACATGCCCAAGGTCACAGAGGAAGCTGTGGTAAAGCAGGGAATAGAACCAAAGCCTCCCATGTGCTAGGTTACCACCCTAACCACTGGACCATCCTGCCTCAAGAAGCCGCTTGTTGCTGTGACACCTCTGGGAACTTCAGGTGCAAAGTGAGCTGCTTCTTGCTACCTTTACAGAGCTAGGAGCTTCACAAAGCAAGTAAAAAGAAAGGCCCTTGCCCCAAACAAGTTGTAATCTACACTGGAGACAGGACAGAACAGGTGAAGCTAACAAATAAATTGGTGGGGGAACAATGGTTCTGGCAGCCACTTTCTGTGGGGGTCGGAGTTGGGTGTCAAGCAATAACTGGAGAGGAGGAGACCGGGGTATTCCAAGTAGGAGACGCCGAGTGTCTTTGGGGTGTGCACTACCCCCCACCTCCCCGGTCTCCCCATAGAAGAGCTGTGGTGGGAGGGGATCTTGAAAGTGGGTGAGTTGGCTAATGGCCCACAGCAATGCTAAACAACAGAGAGGAAGTGAAGGATGTTGCAGCCAGCTGACACCACAGGGGGAATTTGCCTTGGCAGAATGTAAGCAGAGTTTATCCAGGACACTGGGGCTAACACCCCTATTGTTGGAAAGAGAGCCAAAGGATCTTAACCCATCACACGTAGTCAGGACCTTGTTTCTGCACCTCTCCTGAAAGGTGGCATCTCCGGCAGTCCAGTGCTAACGGATGGATATCATGTTGGGCGCAGCTTCATTATTGGATCCCAGGGACAAGCGCCCCCTATGGTGTCATCAACCCCAGCAGGAGGAAAACGGCTACGATTAAAGCAGCATGAACTTGACGAACGGCTTTGCAGAGTATTCTCCAGCCTGCAGCAAGAGCCCTGCCAACTCTGCCTGCTCGCAGTCCACAGGCGAGAGCTACAGAAGAACTCTGAAGTTTCCTCTCCAAAGTTTTCTGGCAGCTGCTGGCTCCAAGGGGGGAGAAGAAAGAAGAAATTTGAAAACACACTTTCCCCTGTCAGAGGAACGCACTGGAAATAGCTCCGTCTGCCAGTTCTAGCAGCTCAGCCAGCCAGCCAGTAGTACAACTCAGCCATCCAGGATCAACAAACTACACGTTTGGTATTCTCACCAGGGCCAGGATTATTATTGCCACAACTTAACACCCACAAGCGCAGAAAATGGCCGAGCTGAGAAAGCCGCCCTGAGAAACGAGACCGTGAGGGCGGTGAATGACGAAGGACAGACAGGAAAGCACGGTGGCTGCTGTACAACAGGCTGATCACACGATTGTTTTAGTGGAGGCAAACTCCATTTCACAACATGTGGAAAAAAATACATATTCAGTGCACAGAGGGGCATTACAAGGAGCTCGGGAAGGAAAGAGACCAACTTCCCCAACGTCTGACTTCTGCTCCTGGATCAGGCAGAATTAAGTGGCTGCCCCATCAGAAGCAATTACTGCTATTGAAATTCAATGTTTGACTGCGGAGGCAGGCGCTGAAACGCCCACACTGACCTCTGCGGGGTGCAGGGGGAGGGGCAGCCTGACAGGTCATCGGGGGCTATGATGCTGGGCTCTCTGGTGTATTCATCGGCATCAGCAGGACCATAGACCAGTGGCTCTCAACCTTTCCAGACTACTGGACCCCTTTCAGGAGCCTGATTTGTCTTGCGTACTCCCACGTTTCACCTCACTTAAAAACTACTTGCTTACAAAACCAGAGATAAAAATACAAAAGTGTCACAGCACTGTTATTGAAAAAGTGCTGATTTTCTCCTTTTAACCATATAATTATCAAATAAATCGATTGGAATATAAATATCGTACTTACATTTCAGTGTATAGTATATAGTATATAGAGCAGTATAAACAAGTCATTGTCTGTATGAAATTTTAGTTTGTTCTGACTTTGCTAGTGCATTTTATGTAGCCTGTCGCCCAACTAGGCAAATATCTAGATGAGTTGATATACCCCCTGGAAGACCTCGGCGTACCCCCAGGGGTACGTGTACCCCTGGTTGAGAACCACTGCCATAGAGTTCCTGCGAGAACCACCTACTCTCTGGCTTCCCAGGTTCTTACCTCTCCAGCCCACTCTGCCACCATCATCTTTCTCTCCCACTGCACCAAATGCTCCCCAAATCCCTCAGCTGGCTCCCTCTCCTTATCTACAGCAAGCTCAAGTGCCTTCTTCTGACCTCCAAAGCCCTACAGGACTCTGTCCTGGCTACCTTTTTCCTCCCACCTACTCCTGCTCCCCCCAAATCCTCCCAACCCTCTTCCCAAACGTCACTTGCTGCTATTCTTGCCTGCATGCCTTTATTTCACACAGCCGCCTGTGCCTGGAACAACCTCCCAATCCACATGCCAAGTACCCTCCTTCTCCACACACACCTCGTAACAATTTTTCACCACTTTCCCGTGTTGACGCTCCCAAAACTCTTGCCCTGCGACTGTCGTCCCTGCTCATGCAGCTGTCTGAGCTGGATTCCAAGTGCTCTGGAGAGGGTGCCTTGTCACTTCTTGGGTACCTTTAAAGTGCCAGCTGCATTTGTGGCACTCTTCGTATCAGAGATTAAATTAGATTAAGTGATACCTGAGGGGCACATGAATACTATGTCCACACAAGGCTTCTCTGCCCAAAATCCCCCACCATGGCTCTCACCAATTCAGCTCCAATGACAAGAGCCCTCGGTCCCCGTTCAGGGTTAGCTGAACCTTTGATCCCTCCATGGTCTTTCTGAGCGCACCTCCCTAAGGAGTTAGGCCTGTTGCCGTCACCTGGCCTAGGATGGATTCCCACAATTCCTCCATTCCTGGACTGGGCCTGGCACTACAGCCCCTGCCTGCGTGATTGCTCATTAGGCCCGACGGGGTTCAGATCCTGCAGATCTTCCCTTCAGGAAGTGATCTGAACAGCCTTTTCAAAGCGAAGTGTTGTTTAATCTCAACCATGGGAACACAGTGCAGCAAGAGCAAAGGGCCTGGACACCGGGCAAGGTCTATACACACCTCTGTCTTACCTATAGGCTAAGTCAGGCCTAGCCCACCCCCGACACCCTCAACCTTGGGGACTGGAGTTCAGTCCCCTTCCCAGCAGCCTTTGCCACTCTCTTTGCCGCACTTTGGGGGGGTGTTTTTATTCCCCCTCATGTCCAGTTTCCTGCCTGGAGTTCCCCTTTCCCAGCACCAGGCTGGGCTGTTGAACTCAGCACGGTCAGAGGTAAAACTTCACAGTGAGTGAGTGACACCTGTCTTGGCCACGAAGTATCAGTGAATGGGGCCTATCACAAGTGACTGCCCCCTTTAGCTCCAGCTGTAATCCTACAGCAAACAGCAGACGAACAGCCAGCCACCCGGGCGGCTCCCACGTCCTTCACACCAGGATCCTGTTGCCATTAGCGTACATCCCACTGTGCTGTGCAGTAGGTCTAGATAAAGATAATGCCTTGCTCGTATACAGCATTTTCCATCTCAGAGCACTTCACAAAGGAGGTCAGAGTGACCCTCCCCAATTTACAGATGAGGAACCTGAGAGGAGAAATGATTTGCCCCTGCAGGCCAATGGCAGAGAGAGGAATAGAACCCAGGTCTTCCGAGTCCTAGCGCTTGGCTTGCTGGGCTACCTTCCCTCCCACAAGGGTGAGCACATGGCAGGGTGGTGACAACGCAGCTGCCGGTATCTTGCCTATATTATCGCTCCTGCAGAATTGGTGAGAGCAAGGGGGATACATTGCTGGCAGCAAAGCCTAGCACAGGCAAGGCAATATGTGCCTATGAGCAATGTAGGTGCTCCGAATGCTACTCTCCTCCTTACACAGGGCCCAAATGAGGATCTGCGCCTAAGAGAGCAGCTTGCAGGAGCAAAGCTCCCCATCTGGGGTTTCAGGTTTCCCTGTGGTTTGTGGAGTTAGTATAGACTACACCAACCAGGAAATGAATGGGTACAATTACCTGGAATCAGTGTATCTGGATTAGCAAATGAAAGGGATTGGCAACACACCCAGCGCAAGTGAGGTTTACCAGCAGATTTGGTTAATCTCCCTCTCTGACCACCGTGGTGGAAGGGAGGCTATTCTCAGCATCGTTTAATCAGCAATCCTTATAAAAATGGGGCAAGGGCCAGGAGCGAGCATTTGAACGCAGCCTCTGAGGAGGTTCCAAGGAAGGAAAATCAGGTGAATGTCAGCCAGTGGTAATTAATCTGATCAGGGGAGCGAATTCACACTCTTTATCTCCTTGATGATCATCTTGCCATTCCAGAAGAAGAATGATTTCTCCCCCCTGTTCACTCTTAAAAGAGAAACCCCAGCTGGGTGTATTTTGACTCAGTGGAACTGATCTCCGAGGGCTCACATTTCAAAACACTCCGCTTTCTAACTGGACCAAAGTATAGTCAGAGGCATTGAATCACAGAGGCTGGTATGCACTGATGTTCAGACTAAAACGGTCGTCACACAAGCCACAATTATAGTTTGTTTCTACTCTGAATACAGCTGCGTGTGACACAGATACCCATAAAATGGCAGCATCTGCAGGCAATGGCTTAGTTTTAATTATCTTTAATGATCCATTAGCCAACAAGATGTAAACAGTTACTGACGCTTTACAGCTGAGACATGGCAATGCTTTTTCTGCCCCTGAAGGTGACTCAGGCCAGCTGAGCTAACAGGACAAAGTAACAGGTAAACCACACAGGGTTGAGTCACTGTAATTATAATGAAGAGTTCACTGTCAGCGCTTGCAAAGCAATCCATAAAAGGCTGCAGTGAGCACACTGACAGGAATGAATGGGGGGGATGGGCAAGATTATATCACATGGGGATTCTCACCTCTGCTCTCACAGGTATCGCCTATGGGAGTTACAGGTGCTAATCAGGGGCTGGAAGGGAGTCCTTGAGAGAGTCCGGAAAAGATCTTGCTTTGTTTGTAATTTTTAGAGATGGCTCAGTGGATTACCAATGGCACCTCTATTGCAGTCTTACCCCTCTGGGGCACTGGTTTGACTCCAGTCAGTTGTGACCAGCTGATGATTGTTTGATGGCCTACACAAAATTAGCGGGAGCTCTTATTCGAGTTCTTAGAGCACAGCTGTCAGCATCATGAACCTCCCAACCATGACTGGCAGCCTCAGTAGAGACACCAAGGAGACTGGTCCCTGGAGACTGGACTAGTCAATGCAGACGCATTGGTCATGGAAGTCACCGGGGGGGGAAGGGGACTATACCTTTTTGGTGCATAACACAGGGCTCCATCTCCAGCACCTTGCAAACAAAAAACCAACCTACGTCATAGAACTGGAAGGGACCCTGAAAGGTCATCGAGTCCAGCCCCCTACCTTCACTAGCAGGACCAAGTACTGATTTTCCCCAGATCCCTAAGTGGCCCCCTCAAGGATTGAATTCACAACCCTGGGTTTAGCAGGCCAATGTGTGCGTGCGTGTGTGTGTGTGTGGGGGGGGGAATATAATTCATACAATAAAAAGAAGCCAGAAGAACCAGAACTAGTGCAGATTTAAAGGTGACGTGGAAAATAATTTGTAAACGTTGGGCTTGTACCTTTTTGGATGCTAGGTAGAGAAGGCTGGAAAGGTTTTATGGGGAAAATGGGGGGGGAGCAGGGGTTTTGCTTGTTCTTTACCTTAGAAATAGCAGGAAGGTCATGGCTGGACTCCTGTGGCACTGGTGCAGGACCTCGTGGTGTCTCCGAGACGTGCATGGATGGTTCTCACTGATGAAAGGTGAAGATGGGGGAACAAGTGTGAATGAAATTAGGGATGACCGGAACATTCTCCCACAGCTCAAACTGAGCCCAGCCATCACCAAACCCACCCGGTACCTGCCTCTGATATTGTGCAACAAAACATGCTACACCCGTCCTGCAGTGTGGTTGACTCTTGCAGTCAGGAGCGCCGCCAGCTTTTTTGCTGCCCTAGGCGGCGGAAGGTCCCGCCCCCGAAATACCGCCGACGAACGGGGCGGCCGAAGATCCGGCCGCCGCGGTCGCCACCCCCCAAATGTTAGCGCCGTAGGTGACAGCTTAGGTCGCCTAATGGGTTGCGCTGGCCCTGCCTGCAGTGCAGCTAGGACCTAGGCATGTTTTAACTCCATCCCCTGAGTGTATTACAGCCCTTGCACTCCACCCCATCTACATGCTGTGCTAAACCATGCGTTAACTGCGGCAAAGGACTTCCCCCCCTTTAACAGGTTCCTCCAACTAGGGGAGAGACCCTCCCCCCAGGCCTGGCCCCTATACATCTCTGTGGAGGCATAGCGGGTAGTCAGAATGCCGCAAAGGGCAGCAAGAGAATTCCCCTAGAGCAGGCAGTGTTGGGCCGATGTAATCAGTTCTACATAGCCCCACCTTGCCAAGCCTGGACTGGGGGCAAGGTAGGGGGAGAAGCAGAGGGATACCTGTGTAACATATGGTGCTACAGAGATGCTGGACTGTTACATAGCTCATCTACAGGCCTCGGGAGGCTGCAGTAATTAGAGCAACCCCCAGACCATATAGTAGGGACATCTCCACTTCCCAGGGCAGAGAGTGAAGTTGTTACATGTTACAGCTGGGGCAAGATTCCTCGCCGGGACTAGGCTTGTAACACAAATGTTTTTTAAACAGGGCAGCACAGCTCTCTGTAGTTCTTTGAGCAGGGAAACCAATTTAGGAATCCTCTCATGCAGCAACACATCCCATCTGTCCCCTCTGGGGTTGACACTTAATGGGGAAATTATTTGTAAGGATCTGTTAGCGGTTTGCTGCAGGTTAATGCAGCTTGCATAATGCTACCTCCCTCCTTGTTGGGCTCAGGAATAACGCAGAGCATTCCAGTGACTGAGGCTGCAAAAGCACACTGTTACTTTATTGATAAATAGGTCACTCTCTCCAGCCGACTCCTTTGTTTTGGGATATGGCTGATCATTCTAGTGACTGGAGAAAATCCCTCAATGACTTAGATTTGCAATTTATTTTTAGGTTTATAGAGTGTACTTTGGCAAACTTCTGACCTTATCCAAAGCCTACCGAAGGCAATGATTAGACTCCTAGTTACGTCAGTGGGCTTTGGATCCGGCCCTAAAGATATGCACTTAGACAAAAACTAGAATTGGTTGAGAATTTTCTGTTGGGATGATTTTCCGATGGAAAATGCAGTTTCTGCAAAATTGAAAATTTGCATGGGAAAAATCTTGGTTTTGGCCCTCCCCCCAAATTCAGTTTCCCATTGGGAAAATCTAAAAGCAATATTTCATTTTGCGTCAGTTTGACCCAAATCGGAATATTTCATTTTGTTGAACTGACCCAAAACTTTTTGTTTTGAATTAGTTCAATAAAACAAACTGCATGTCCCTAACAGCACATTGCCTTATGGGTTTTGTAGTTTAGACCCCCATTCTCACCTATGGGCCAAGATCCCCGGAGGATTACATCTCCCCTCATGCAATGTGGCTTACCTTCCAAGCAAGCTTGGTATGGTGCATCATGGGAGAAGTAGTCCAGCCAGTGAAAATGGGGGTGTCAGGTTCCTGAACTATAGCTCCCATGAGGCAATGCGCCACAATGAAAAAATGGAATTTAATGTTGAACTGACTGGAAACAAAGCACTTCAGGTGAGTTCAACAAATTGAAATGAAATATTCAGATTTGTGGGGATGTTAAGATGTTTCATTTTAATCAAAAAATGTCAAAATAAAACCAGTTGGCGTTTCCAACTTGAATTTTTTGAGAATTTCTGTTCCATGAACAATTTCGAAATTTCAACTTTTTGTCCCAGTTTGGGACAAAAACAAACATTGAAATGTGGGACGGAAAGTCCGAATAACGCTCAGATCTTATTAAAACTTAGATCACATGGACTCCTCCGAGCTCTGTGCTGTCCGAAGCCGTGCTCACCCCTTGAACACAGCCACTCCCCTGGAGTCAGAGGAGAGGGGGAAGGAAAGAGAAGCTGAAAGAAACTAAATCCTCACAAAAGGGACTTGCAGCTCTGCAGAAATAAGAAGTAAAATACCCAGGCTTGGGCTGCAGCTACTTGCCTTTCCCAGATTTAAAGGGCCAGCTACCAGGATAACATGCTGGGAAAGGCGCCTGTAAACAGGTCAAGCCAAGCTGGGGAGTTTAGTGAATGTCAGGCAGTCAGAAAGAAGGGAACATCAGCTGGGTACCCCACTTTTCTGAATGCCTGAGATCAGCATGACTCCAGAATGGGAGTTTATATATGCCTGTGAGCTAGTTATGTTTCTCTGGTTTGGCTATGACTCTATGTGGATATAATCTCAATTCAGGTCCCTTTTAGGCATCAGTTAATACTTTTACCTGAGTTTTATTTTTATCTCTGTCTCTTTCATCTCTAAGACCAGACATCTGAATTCAGCTGACACTCATAGACGCAATCCAAATCAGTAACCTCAGCTGAGTCCTTAAGTCACTGTAGGTTTTCTGGGACCGATTCTGATCTCACTTGCACCTCTGACTTCACTGGAGCTACTCTTGATTCACAATGCCATGCATGAGATCAGAATTGGGCCTTGTGACAATGCTAGTGCACAGGATCCTTCCCGCTCAACCCAGATGGCAAGCTGGAGGAAAAGGAAGGAGCAAGTGTTGAGCCAATCACCTTTTCCTTTCAAGGTCCTTCAGTCCAGGTCACGCTTGAGAGAATTGGCAGGGTGGTCTGAAGAGAGCTCATGCTGCAGCTGTCTGCACCAGACTGGCCTCTGGTTCACCAGAAGGCTTGATTTTCTATTACTACCAGTCCCGTATCCTTTCTAAATACAAAACCGTGTTTCTCTCCAGCCTCCACACACTATCCAATAATAGCGAGTCTTGTCACACCAACGACTGCACAAGTCATGGAACTGTCAGTGCCATTCCGCATGTCAGTCATGACCTTAAACTAAAGCACAGCTTTCTGCCCATGGCAATGCGGCTGTCCCCGACCCAAATCTCAGCCTTGGTCCCAAGTTCCCCAAAAAGTTCTGATCCAACCCAGGATCGAAACCCCTGGCTCTGAATCAAATATTTTTTGATTTTTTTGCAAAAGGCATATCTGCAAATTATTTTGAAGGCTTCCATTTCCCTGCCAATGGTTTCGGGGCTCATTTGAATGCCCAGCAAAATCAATAGGAGTCTTATGTTTGCATTTGCAGAGGTCACTGGATTTATGGCTAACTTAGAATTAATATATTAAAAGAAACGCTGGCTAACGAGCCTCATTCGGATGAAGAAAAAGCCCCAATCAAGAGCAAAGAATTATGAAGACTGGCACAGTAACTAACTTTGAACCAAACTTATTTTGAAACCCTCCTTGTAAATTCCCAGCTTAGTATACACCTTAAGGTCTTAGAGTGAAATTGTGAATGTAGGCTCTGGAATATATAGTACAATGTGGTATTTACAGCACCTTTTTTTTTTTTAACCTGGGGACCAAATGTTTTTGGATTGTGGCAAGAGAGGGCTGTACATCTGGAAAGCGTCAGATTTAATGCCCAAAGCCATCAGCACAGGTCAGCTAAAAGTACATGTTTGCTTCCAGCAGCAGCTGTGCAAACTCCTGCTGCCTTGGTTCTGCGGGGCTTATGTAAAGATTCCTCAAAGACAGTGCCTCTTTGTGAGCCCGGAGCGCCACTGATCCTTCGCAATTCCAACCCCCGTTTCAAAAGAAACTGGCCTAAAATGGCACTCCCACCGCAAACACATGTAGTTCAGCATCTGTCTGAGGCACCATTGATTTCACCAGGAAAAGGAAAATATCAGAGTTTAGGGTCACATCCTCAGCTGTCAATCAGACATTGTCAGCTATTTTTACAGCATCTCAGGTTGTTGTAGGGCTGCAGAAAACAAGTGACACACCTTTCCAAAGAGCCTAACGGGTCTGTCCAGAATAATGCAGCTCATCGATGTCGTGGAGAAGCTTTGAGCCCCAAGCTTTGATTTGGTCCCTGGCTTTTCTGAGGACATTTGAAATAAAATATCATCCGGTGTGGGGTTGTTTTTTTCTATTTTGCATCGATTTTTATTGCCCTGCCATTTCTGCATGAACATGCAGTTCCCATTTCACCTTCTTAGCTGCCACAGCAGCAGCTGACAATGAGCAACTGCCACAAGATGAAATGGGAATGTCCTTCTTTGATCAGTGTTTCTTAATCCTACTGGACTCCAGGGAATAGAAGAAATTAGGGGATCACTCACTCTGCTACAAGCCCAGGGCCAAATGCCACAGCTTCTCCTCCTTGGGAGTTTGTCTCCCTCAGATACAACTAAACACTGAGTAAGAAACACAGGGTATGTCCTTAAGGGGCAAATGCAGCCCCCCTCTCCGTAGCCACACAGAGACCCCCAGCTCTGCAGCCAGCGTGGCGCAGCTGCACAAGGCAGGGGGCTGGAGTTGGGACAGGATGCACCGGGGGTTCACACACCTGATCGGCCATAGAGCCAAGCAGGAGGCGCGTGCAGGTGGGGTATCATCAGGCTAGGGCAGAACTAAAGCATCTGCCCAGCACAGATTCTTCAGTCTTCTCCTCAAGCTGGAGGAGTACAAGGGGAACAAAACCTTGGTAAAGCAGCTGTGGAGTCACTCTGCGGACTAGTGGGGAAGATGCTTCTCCCGGTGTTCATCGCCCCAGCACCTGGGCCAGGCCCTTGGGCTCTGTATTGGGCTGAAGGCTTCCCCCAAATGGCTATGACAGCGTGTTTATAGATCTTTCCATACATGCAATGGATTAGCTTGCAGGTCCTCCCCAGTGATAGGCAGGCCTAGTTCTGACCTACTGCTGAGCAGCCATCAGCCCAAATCAGCCCCCAGGGATGCAAACACTCACAAGCTATGGGAAGCCTCAGGCTGGGATTGGAACTTGGCTGCGGGCCTGTCTCGACTCCCGTAGCTTCAGCATTTATCCCAGCCTCTCGAATCAGCAGGGAAATCTCCTAACAAGCTCTCTTGTGGTGTTGTCTGGTCCTTCTCATTTATGGTTGAGCCAGGAATAGCATTAGAATAGCCAGTCTGGTGCAAAAGACCAGAAGTCACACATAGAAATGTGTATTAAGTTAAATCAACTTTTCCTGAGCTCTCTTTCCTTCCTTCCCATCCCTCCCCCCCGCCCCCCCAAAAAGTTCAGCTTGAGTGTGATGTAGCAGTGTGGGTCAGTTATTAGAGCTGCACTGGATCACTCAATCTCAGAGTGGGAAACAATTGGGCCTGATTTAACCCTCACTTTAAACTAATATAAACCCATTGGCTTCAAGGGAGCTGAGATGCACCTGCTTTTCACTGAGATTGAATCAACCCCATTTATTTAGCCCATCAAGCAAGAAAGTAACTGTGTACCTTCCATTAATGTTACCGACAGGAGACATGGCTGTATCCCTGCACAACATCAATCTGAACATTTCTCTGTCTTGTGGCCCAATATTGCATTCTTTATGCACCCAAAACGCCCATTCATTTTGAATGCAATGGGAGTTTTGCATGTATAAAGAATGCAGTCTTTCCACTGACTTTAATGGGCTTTGGGTCAGGCCTTGAATGTGTAGCATCGTACCAGGTATTCAAAGTGCACCTTTGTAAATTCATACCTCAGTCATTCCCAAAGTTGGATGTTTGTAGGGACCCAGGCCAGCGCCCCTTTTGTGTGCAATATCTGACTCCTTAGTAAGAAATGCTTGTCAGAGTTCCCAGCTTGGTAGCATCCGAGTTATTCACATTGTAAATTCCCTTAGTGCAGTTCATTAAAATAATTGCAGTACTATTAACATCATACAGTAGAACAACTTGGAAAGAAAATGAAAGTGAGCTAGACCCAGATGATCAATCATGTATTTTACTGACAATGTCTTTATATGAGTTGTTTTCACTGGGAATATACACCTAATAATTGCTCAGGTTCCTTGTTTTTCCACAGTCAGTTCCATTGTAACGGCCATTAGTTCCTGTACAATGGTAATTTAAAGCTGAAAACCTACTGTGCTCTGCACCAAAAGGTAGGTTAACATATCTGCTTCGACAAAGGTTTGCGGTAACCCTTATAGGAAACACGGATTAAGCTTCAATTTTGGGTGGCAAGTATTTGGGCTCCTGTTATTTTCTATTAGAGAACTATTAGGGACTTAGGGGTGGTGTGGGTGTTGGGGATTGGATGGCTCAGAGGACTGGGAATGAGATGCGGAGCTTTTCATCTCCAGGTCATCAACTCAAGCCCAGTCTATCAGATGTTGTTAGTGGTTTCAGTCCAGTTCCCAGTGGACAGATGCCCATGTTTCAAAACCCACAACAGTTAAAACTTGGTTGGCAGTCTCAGCAAAGCGTGAGTGGGTTTTAGTGACTAGATAACCCAGTCAAGAATCACCAGATGTGGGAAGAGGCACATTTGCTGGGCAAAGCTTGCCATGTCGCTGACTATGCTGGTGCAGTTCTGTAGGTGGAGGACTTCAGCCTCCAAGAGCATCATTCTGGCACTAGCCTCAAAGTCTCTCCCTTTCTCTGCTTATTGCAAGGACCTAAACAGCCAGGACTCCCAAAGCTGGATGAGACAGTTACTTGGATAGCCACAGCATCTGGGACCAGGCATATAATGACCATGTATGATTGAACTTTGCTAAAAAAAAAAAAAAAAAAAAGGCAAACTGTGTGGAACTGGAAATTTGGCCTTGGTGTCTCATTCAGTGACCTGTAAGACGTAAGATATGAACGTCCCATCATCTTAAAGCCAGGATGCAAAGCTCTAGGCTCTCTCTGGCCAAGGGAGGTGGTGAGGTCATCAAAGGACCACCTTTGATTTGAGAGTGGGAACCAAAGGCCATGTTTAGTTTGGAGAGAGCCTCTTGGAAGAAGATAGCTTTTCGACCACAGCTCACCCATAATATGCACAGATCCTTTTCTTGTCCTACCTGGTTCTAGCCCATAATGTGTCTGTGCCGCTTCTCCTCTTCCCACAGAGCCAGACCTGTCACAGGCATTTCAGGACGCACTGCTCCCCCTTCCCAGCTTTAGTCCAGTAGCTCACTGTCAGTAACCACAAAGCGCCTGGAAAGGAAATATATTTGCCATCATAGGTGCGTGAACTAGGGGTGCGCGGGATGCTGCAGCACTCTCAGGTTTTACGTGGGCTTCTGCTTCTGGCCTCCCACACGGGGGTCTTGGCTGCCACCCCGGCTCCGCTCCAGGCCCCATACACGGGGTCCCAGCTGCCAGCCCTGAGCCCTGTGCTCTCCTCCTGGCCCCGCATGTGGAGTCCTGGCTGCCGCCTCATACCCGGGACTGAACTCCCGGCCCTGCACACGGGATCCCAGCTGCCGGCTATTTGATGGACATCATGAGATAAGTTGGCAGTCAAATGCCTGCGCCCAACCCTAGCCTCAGCCCCCTTAGCCCTGTCCAGGTCCCCCCTCCCCTAGAGACGGCCCTGCTCCCGGCCCCAGCTCTGGGGTGGGGGTGGAGGCACAGACAGGGGTAAGGGGGCTGGCTTTCAGCACCCCCACAAGTAAAAGTGTTCCAGCGCCACTGTTTGCCATTCACTGTGTGACATCACAGGAGGAAAGAGCGTGTCATAAATAAAAGACAAATGCAATGTCATCTCCATATGCTGGTTAGCATATAAACTATTCTAGACTCTATGACAGCAATTAATTGCCTCGAAGACACTTGGTGGTGTTTTAAATGTCTCCCTCCATTCACCTGGCATCTTCCATTTTAAAAAGAACATAAAACCCAACTCTGAAATGGATTTAATTTTCTTTCCTAGAATTGTTCTTCCCATAATCACATTTTTCTTGCCTTTTAAAAATTGCAGTTTGGGAGAAAATCTTCATCTGGAAAACTAGTTACTTTCCGAAAGGGATCAAGGTAGCTTTTGGCCTGTTCCTGATATCGCTTGTTTTTCTTTGAGCAGTCCTAGAACAGAAGCTTCCTTCCCACTGAGATATTTTTCCCTTGCTTGTCACAAAACTAACTAGGCTAGAAAAACAGAAGTGGGAAACACAGTCTATGGCTATGAATCAGGCAGTCCAAGCAGTACTGCATGAAGCCATCCAGGGGCACGTTCGCTCTGACTCGAGACATATCAGAGGGAAAGCAGTCATTAGTTCAGACATTTTAGCAAGCTCAGTGTTACCCTCATGATCTCCTGGCTTCTCCTTTAGGATTTTACTACTTTGCACTATTTAATCATAAAGGTTTAGGGCACAGGTTTCCCCTTTTACAATATTCCCGCATAGTAAGTCAATGTTTTATTTGTGAATGAAAAGAGAACATCAACTGGAAAAGCTGTAGAAACATGAACCATGCTATTTAAAAAGATGACTCTTTTGAGATGCCACACCCTGGGTTAGATAACTTACTTGATCGTTATTTTATTAATTTTTAATTATAAACGAGCCAAATAAGTCCAGTTATCCAACCTGCATTTTAACACCGGCATGCCTTTTATGCTCTTGCTGGAGGGTTTGGTAATGAAAAGGAACGCATGACCTGGGAGGAGGTTGGCACTAAATCCATTTCAGATCTAAATTCAACTCTGATTCTGTACACAGCTAGTTTTTGGCCTTTTCAAAAGTGCTGGAAGCCTGGAGCTCCCACTGACTTCAACGGAGCACCTCTGGAAATCAGGCTGATAAAGTTTAAGCAGAAACCCTCTCACAATCCACCAGCTACCCCATTATATCCAGGAAAGTGATCTACCTCTTTACAGCTAATGCTATTGTTAGCCGTACCTTATCTACAATAGGAAGAGAGCGATTGCTCAGCTATTATCTTCTTTGAGTCGGACCTTGTTTTGCGTATAACAGACACAATACATTAATCAGTTTAATAGATGAATAGTGCTGCAGGATCCATCACGGACCAGCAAACAAAGTCAAAGGAGCAGCAGCAAGGGAAAGAAACACTACGGATGGCCATTCCAAGAAGCCCGGACTTAAAACAGCAGGAGATTAGAGTGCTCAGAGAGATTAATAATGGGATACAGAGACTCTGGCCTCTAGCTTCCCAGTTTGAATCCAGCCTCAGTTGGTCATGAGTGACCAAAAGTCCTTGTTTACTGGCTATTTGATGGACTACATGAGATAAGTTGGCAGTCAAATGCCTGCGTCACAAAACCATGAGACTGCCTGGCTGCCTCATCAGAGAGGCCAAGAACTGAATGAAGACGGAACTAACCCATCTTCCTGAGCCTAAGCCCACTGAAATCCACAGTCTTTGCATTGACTCTGAAGGGTTGGGGATCAGGCCCATGGCCCCACAAAGGCAGAGGCACAAGGGATGGCATGCAGGCAGCTAGCACCGCCAATGCTGTACCTGTTGTGGTTAGGCAGAGGACTTCACCCTGCAAGTGTGTCAGTGCAGCACGTTCCCCAGGCATGGCACTGAATTCACAGTAAGCCGTCAGAATCTATTAAAGGTACTTATATGCCCTCCCATCACCATTGTATCTGAGCATCTCACACTCTTTTAATGTAGTTATCCTCACAGCACCCCTGAAAGGTAGGGCAGTGGCATTAGCCCCATTGCAAAGATGGGAAACTGAGGCACACAGAGACTAAGTGACTTGCCCAAGGTCACACAGAAGGACTGTGACAGAGCAGGGACTTGAACCTAGACCTTCCAAGTCCTAGGTTAGTACCCTAACTAGTAGGCCATCCTTCCTCTTGAATGAACAGGCCCCTTCACATGGGGTGTCTGTACATCAGGCAGCACTTTAGTTCTGTGTCTTTTGAAATGGTTTAATGGTTCAAGCCCGGCTGTGGCACTTTAATCTCCTGGTTTGGCGTGAGAGTGAAAGCGTTCAGGTTGCGTTGTGCTCCCATCTAACGGGCAGGAGAGCAGTGCAGAAATCTAAAACACATGAGTGTATTCACAGGCAAACAAAAGGGGGGTGGTTTTTCCAAGAATTTTTTTTCCGTGTAAAAGAATTCATGCTCTCCCTTTCGACTGTCATTGTTAAAAAGATGGCCTCGTGAGCCTGAAATTTAACACCTTATCGGCACTTGGTAACTCCTGATTTATGGATGGGTTTGCTGTTGATTATCCTCCAAGCTAACAGCACAGCAATTCTGACAGAGAAGTGGAGGAAATTTCACTGGCTAACTGGCAGGAGCCTTTGCTGGTACTGAGACTTTGGAAGGCGTACTTTGACTTGAGCATGTCATAGTATGTGGGTCTTCAGTAAACACTGTCTGCAGTCAATTGGCAATCGCGTAGTCTCCACTGAGGGCCTGATCCAAAGTCCAATTAAGTGAATGGAAGTCTTTCCATTGACGTCAATGGGCTTTGGATCAGGCATGTACTCTGGAATGTAGCTTTCCCTTATTTTATGTCTTGGCTGCAGCCTGAACTGTATAGACTGCTGCAATCAAAACTCAGAACAAGGCACTCTGCCCAGCTAACTTTAAGGAAGTTATTTAACGATAATCCTCTCTTGCCAAAGTAACAACATTTCACGTCTTGTCTTTGACTGTACATGATGGCAGCATCTTTACCGTATTTACATTAAGTCCAGAGCAATAGAAGAGAGTTTGTTTCCTTCTGACTTGACTTCCTATGATGGGGTGCTAGGCAGACCATTCGGGATCCTACAGGGAACCTCATGATTTTGGTCTTTCCCCCCTGCACCCATTTGCCTCAAGCGAGATGACATTTACCTGATGAAGGGGGAAGCTTGGACCCAGAGGAATCAGCAAAGGTGCTCAAAGGGAAGAAGTCCATATGTACGGTGAGTAGGACGGTAATAAGGCGGCTGTGGATGTGTTGGAGAGATCCTTTCTCTGCCTCCTTGAGGCCCAAGTGTATATTATGTTTTGCTTCTTTTTGGCTTGTGGACTCGGCTTGACCAACCAGCCAAGAGCTGAAGACCTTGCCTTGCTGGAGTTTCTGTTATAGGGGCTGAAAGCAATGGGCCTGTTTATGAAAGAAGGGGCTTTTATTTCCTGTTGAAGTGTGTCTGCTAGTTTGGGAGAAAGGCTCTTGAACTGAGCTCTGCCCTCCTGTTCTGCACAGGAGCGCTCTATCTCTGTGCATTTTCCAGGTAAAACACTACACGCGCCTGAGCCTCCTGGCCCTGCATCTTGTGCCGTCCCTGCTCCAGTGTCGAGCAAGTGTAAACAAGCCACCATCCTGATTCAGTGGCATTTCACACTCACTTTGCACTGGTGCGCACAACTCCACAAGGTGCACCACCAGGAAGAATCAGCCCCAACACACTGAATGCCTAGTCCTGTCCAATCCTGTTTGCACACAGAGCTACCCCCTCTTGGCTCCAGCCATGCTGATGTTTCAGACCTACAGCACCTTGGAATATTATTCACAGGAGCACATCAAACGACGCCCAAGACACATGCTCCACCTTTTCAAAGGGAACCAAAGAGCGCTACATCCAAGAGTGGCTTAAGTCAATTTTATTGGGACTAGTTATATTGTGGGTGTTCCCAAAGGATCAAGTTTAATGGTGAGCCGTAATGGGAATTCCTAACATTCCTAACATTTTGCCACCCAGCCTGCTTCAGGAAAAGTCCTGATGTCGGCGGTTGTATCGTTTCTTTTCTTTCCTAACCGTATTTGTCTTTCAAGGCTGGCAGCAGGAATAGGAAATTTAGCACGTGATATTGACATTCTGCCATGTAAGCAAGGCTGCAATCTTAATACACTAAAATTCAGCTGAAAGAATAGCTAGAGAAATAAAAGCGAGTGCGTTTAAGGTCTGGGTTTTCAGCAAGGTGAGGCATGCCACCATGCACACACAATTCTGTGCAGATAATCACGGCAAATCGGGTTTTGTTCATATACTTGTTCATACCCTGGACCAGATTCTTGGCAGCATCCAGCTCTCTCCTGAGTGGCACAAAGGGAGAGAAGTGTGCAAGCACCCAATTTATGGATGCAAAGATGGTAATTTTGCATGCACAAATTCAACATGCAAGTGCACACATGAGCCTTTCTACACATGCAATTGCACACCTGACCTGTCACAAACTAGGGGGCTAGTTGGGGCTGCAATATGCCAAGCTGCCTATGGCATTTGAGTGCCCATTTCCCATTGACGTTGGCAATAACTGAATGTTCAACTCCTTTAGGGTAGTGTTGGAAAATCTCAGCCTTAATGTCTCATCTAAGAGATAGACACACAGTGAACTGCATGGGCCTAGATATGCCTCCCTTGTGTGACTCAGCCTGCTTAGTTTCTTTCCTCACTGGATTTTATAAACCCTCTCGGAGCAATGTAGAGAGTCAAGTTTAAAAGAAAACAAAGTTAAGAGGGGGGGGTCAGGGGAAGATATTTTTGTTTAAGGCACTCCCCCCCCCAAGACCTAAACAAAAAATCAACCAGCGTTTTATAGAAATATAATCACGTGGGTAGCACAGATGACAAATGGACTCCTCGGATCTCATGCAGATCCTCAGAGCTTCACTCCAAGAAGCAGGTCCGGATTCTGATTTTAATGTAAATACAGAGTAACGCTAATGATGCCAATGGACCAATCTCTGCACTCAGACACACTACTAATGACACTAACTTCAATGGACTTCCTCTGGCTTTATGCAAGTGTCCCTGCGGGTTGAATTTGGTCTAACAAATAGCTTGTTAGGTTCAGAGTCTGGCCACAATCTTCATAAGAGAATCCCCCCCAAATGCAGGAATTCCCTCCTTCTGACAGAGAAGGGGGGGGTGCATACAAAAGCATGAAATAAACAATCAGAAAGGTGGCTTAGTTCCCAGGCTGCAATTAACCAAATGCCTAGGTACTTGCCATTAACAGTACTGGAGTCTACTGGAGGCTAGATTCCAGCGCCAAAGAGTTACACCACCAAACCAAAGGCCTGTGGTTGTTGTTGCCTCTCTGTGGTATTCACCGGCTGCTGTTTATGCCGGAGCTGGCTGCTTGACTCAGGTGCTTCCCTTTACTAATTAAACACAGCCAGGCGGCCTGCAATCCCTCTTCCTGCCCGACAGCTTGGTCAGACTTGGAAAATCATCCTCACGCTTTAGACTGATGTGGCGCCACTTTGCCTAAAGGAGTCCAATACAAACTATAGGATTGTTTTATGTTGGGAGCAACCAAAGGCCTCCGTCGGGATTGGAACACTTGTGCTGGGACACGGAAGAGAATACAGCCCCTGCCCTAAAGACTCGACATCTAAATAAGCAAGACAGATTAAAGGTGCAGGAAAGGGACATAACATAGAGAATGAGCAGGGTGATGGTTGGCACCGCAGGGTTTTTTTATTGCTATTATGGGGGCCAGGGTGGATGGGCGGTCTGGGGAAGAATGAATAGAAGCATGGGAGTATGGAAACAAAGGAAGGCAGTGGAGGGGAAGAGAGGGAGAGGTGTATGGTGGGCAGTGGAGGGACCATGAGGGGAAGATGTGTGGGAGGAGAAAGCTGAACCTATTTCTCATCTCCCACCAGCGTAGAAGAGGAGCCACTCCACTGACCTGGTGTGAAACTGGTGTAAGCCAGAGGAGAATCAGCACTTTTATACTTACAGTCCTGCTGAGGGCAGCCACCAGCTGGAAAGAGAACAGCCAGTACAGAGCAAAAGACCCAACAGAAAGGGAGAAAGTTTGGCCAAGGACGCGGGGCAAAGATCTGTCACTTACACACAATGGTCCTTGAGATCTTTAATGTCCATGCAGAAAAGAATGGACCTGGGTTTTTAAGGTCTTGTCTGAAAATCCCACGCACAACTGCATGGAACTCAGTAGACAGACCCTCTGCTGATGCGACCCGTGTGGCTCCCCTGACTTCACTGGAGCTATGAGCGCTTACACCAGATGTGGATCTCACCCATATGAATTTATATGAACCAAGTAGCGTTTCAGTTCCATTCTGCTGTAATCTGCATGCACTTGAAAGGCCCTTCCAGCAACAGACTCATCTGATTGCTGTAGTAAGAGTCTGATCCAGAGCGATACTGAGTACCAGCAGCTCCCAATGATGTGCGGGTGCTCAGCACTTCTCAGGATCAGGCCCTGTGTTGTTTTTCTCAGTGAAACAAGCTGATGAAGAAAAACAATGGGGTTGCAAGAACTGTATATTTTACAAAGACTAACTTAATAACCGCTGCTAAAAACACATCGCCAACTGAGATGGAAATAACCGCTGTGGCCCATTTGACAAATGCGGCTTTTCTTGGAGGTTTGCTGATTCGGTGCTTTTTTGTTATTTTGTACTCCCATTCCCTGCTAACTAAGGTCGCTCTTTCAGAAGCACTGGTGGTGGGGCAGGCTGCTGTGCCACCGCATGTCTCTTCAGGACACTGCTGCCCATTGTGCCAGCTGCATGCCCCTGTTCGGCTGCACGCAGCCATTTTGGAAAACTTCCCTCCAGTCTCTTCCTTCCTCTTGGTTCAACCACACCAGTCAGGGCCCAATGCCCCTGCTCCTTCCTGCCTTCCAAGCCATAACTTGGAAACGTCTCTCTCCCGGCGTTACAACTCTCTCAATTAGCAAGCCTGGAATGAGGGAGCATTTTCTCAGGTGCCCTACTTCTGACATCACCATGCTGAAAAGATGTTCCTAAAACTGGAGCTATGACAATTTCCACTATCTAGAGAACAGCCCCTAGCTGGTCTTTATATTTTGGTGGATGCTGTACAATATCTGTCTCCTTGTACGCTGTAGTCATGTCTCTCTGAAGCAAACCCTGAAGTCTTTCTTGAGTCTGGATTCTGGCAAATAGTCATCTAATAAGGACCCAAGGATGCCAAGCAGAAGACTGTGACGGCCATGGATTTTGTCTACACTTTGAAACGCCCGGCTCGCCCTCGCTATAGATTCGGTGGCTAGGTTTCCTCCTGCTTTAAAACCAAAACATCATTAAAATACACACCTTCCAACTTCGGCACTGGATGAGGCAGGAGTCCTACAGACAGCTGCCTCCACTACATGATCCTGAATCATCCTCGGTGCACAGGCCATCCAGTTTACTGAATGAGGTAGGGGCTCTGGAAAAAAATAGCATGTGATCATGTAATGAAAGACTGTCTCGTAATGCATATGCACGGTTCTTTCGCATAGAGATAGCAAAGGTAACTGTTAGAGCCTAAAGTCCATTCTCAGGCCTTCCTCAGGCAACTCTCTCATTTAAGGCAGCGCGAGCGCTGCCTGAGTGTCACCCAACGTTGTTTCACTTCCTGTCAGGCTCAGCTGATGCCTCATGGGAGAAACCTACAGGCAGCCAAGTGGCCAAAGAGAACATCCAGGCTAACCTAGTGAATCTCCCAGATGAGGCAGCCAGTGCAATAGACACAAGCGCAAAACAGGAGTCGGGGACCTTGTTAAGTGGCTTATTGTCACCAGGCACAGGTAAAAGTTTCTGGATAATGCTGTCAACCAGCATCGCTCCACACTGGTCCCAGCCTCTTTTGCTGTGCACCTTTGTGCCATGTTTTGAGACTGAGACGAACATGGCTTCTTTAACCAGGTCCCACTCAGTTGAGACACGGGACTCAGCTTCAGGGTGACAGCTCCATTGAAACATAGACAATCCAGAACAGGAGAAAATGTCTCCCTCACCCCTTCTCCATAGCCCAAATTCTTTGTCTCACTCCCTTTGCCTCTCACACAGCCTTGCACAGCACCATGCTTGCTCTTGCTGGTACAGACTCACCAGTTCAGGAGGGCGGGTTGATGACAGGCTGCATTGGGCTAACCGGTTGAATGTTCAAGGGTCACACTGTTAGCATGCCGGGGGATCCTCTAACTCCATAGGTGGTAAGCCAAGGCCTAATTTATGGCCATTGTGACCTTCAGCCCCCCTTTGACATTTGCAGATCAGCTGCATTCTGTGAGAGACATTAAAGCTCTTACAGTAATAGGCTTTAAATCACTCTGCACTACCAGATGATTGGCTGGGTTTGATGAATGGGTCAGAGGTAATAATTCACTGAGGTTATTGTGTGGGCTGCTTGCTGGCTATTTGACATTTATAAATCAACTACATTTTTCTGCACTGCTCAGTGCATACAAATCACTATAGTTAATCTGAGAGAGGCACTTCATTTCAGCCAAGAGTGGCTTTGGGCATCCTTGGCCTTTGCTTTGACCTGAACTTGAATAAACCTAATCAAATCTAGTTTTACTGACAGCCAAGTTCCTCTACCACTACCCGAATGGACTGGAGGGGGCTGTGTGCAGGAGCACGGCTTGTTTGAGGTCAGACTCTGCCTTCCTTTACTCACACTGAGTAGCTTACTGCACTAAAGTCACACCAACAACTCAAGGAGGCTGAAGTCAGTGGGCTGCTTCTGAACTCAGTGACACCAGAGTAAATCAGGAGCCGCTCCAGTAAAGTTGATGGAATTACATGAGTATAAAACTGGGATAGGGCGTAAGGGCCAGATTTGTAAAGGTACTTAGATGCCAAAAACCCGTTGATTTAAATGGGAGTTAGGCACCTAGGTGCGTTTGAACAGCCCAATAGGCACTACCTGACATATCAGGTGCCCAAATAGCCTTAAAAATCTGGCCCTAAAGCATTACTCAATGTGGGTAAGGGTGGCAGAGCCGGCCTGTGGAGAGTAAAAATCAAAGTCAAAGTCCTCCTGGAAGCAGCAGGCCAGGTCCTTAACCTACCAAGTCAAACCACGTGATTTGTTTTATGTTGCAGCCCCTCTCTCTTCCCTACCTGCAGGGCCGGCTCCAGGCACCAGCCGAGCAAGCTGGTGCTTGGGGCGGCAGCTTGTAGGAGGCGGCATTCCGCCCAATCCTAGGGCGGCACGGCCGCTTTTTGTTTGTTTGTTTTGTTTTGTTCCGCTCCGGCCGCCCTGTAGGGGGCAGTGGCGTGGAGGACAGGAGTGCCCTGCAGCAAGCCCGGCAGGGCAGTCCGCGTCCTTCCCTCCCAGCCGACCGGAGTGGTGTGGAGCCCTCCCGGCAGGGGACACGGTGGGAGGGGCCGCGTGGCAGCGCCCCGCTGAAGCCCTTGCCGCCCCCCTTCTCTCTCTCCCCCTGCTCCCTCCCCCTCCCCCCGCTAGCCAGGGCACATCTGCAGGGCAGGGAGTCCCCCTGCACCCTGGCTCCTGCAGGTGGTTTTTTTTTTGCTTTGCTGTTCTGGCCGCTGCGGGTTTTTCCTTTTTTTTTTTTTGCTTGGGGCGGCCAGAAAGCCAGAGCCGGCCCTGCCTACCAGTCCCGATCCGACAAACAGTCAGTACCAGACATAGTCCATACAATGATAATTACCCCCTCATTTGTTACTCCAATTTACAAAAACATCTCCTTGTGGGTTTTGCCTTACCACAGTGCCAAGGAGCTCCAAACAAAGCCGTGGGCCCCATTGTGCTGTGCATCATTAGGTCCAAGGTGTGACATCCTTACTCACAGCGAACAGTCCTGTTGACATTAACAGGCCTGCTTGCGAGGCAAGGGCCTGCTCAGCGCAAAGAAAGGGCCTGAAAGCTGGTCTGTCATATCAGCAGGCCCTGCCCCAAATTTCTCACAATCTAGGTTATGCACAGGTGCAAAAGGTGCCTGAGAAACACACGCAGCGGGAGGACGAGATAATGCGGTGCAATAAGCAGCAGTCTCAGTTTGGCTAGGCAGGTGGTGACTACCTAATGCCAGCTCCCCCTATCCCCCCTTCAAGGTGTACACTGACTCACATTCTCTCCACATTGTAAGCTGTAAGAAAACCCATTCTGCAGTTTATCTTTGCAGAAACCAAGCAAAAATAAAAGCTTTTCCTGTTGTACTAGATTGGTTTGCTGAGTTTTTGGAACGGCCACAACCCCTGGTGTAGCCGCAGCCGACGGAAGGCGGTTGTCCTGATGGTGTAGGAACACCACCACCCCAAACGATGGGAAGCATTTGTCCATCGATAGCTGCAGCTACGTGGGAGGGGAGGGGGAGTTAGGTACACACAGTTAGGGTGCTCCCCGTGTGGCTTTTGCACAGCCCTGCCCTATGTCGCTGTGGTTACCTAACTTTTAATTGTAGCCCCAGCCTGGGTGTCCAAAAGGTCGAGGTGCTGGGGCACCCTAATGTTACAGCCACGGCATGCGGCGGTAAGATCAGCGCTTCTTAGCTGATGTAAATCAGTGTCGCGTCACTAAAGTCAAGGGCCTGGTGTGGATTTAGGCCTTCAGGAAACCAGCCTGGCATATGTTGTTAAAGGCCCATCTTCCAAGAGCCTTCCCCAGCTTCCCCCTCTGGGAAATGCTGCTCTCAGAGGCGCTCTCCAGCCCACTGGGCAATGCCCAGCCCTGTGGATGGGCCTATAAATAAGAACCCAGACAAGTGTATGGGGTAGCTGGATGGGGGTGAGAGGGAGCTCCCCCCCCCCAAAAAAAAGCCTGGAGGCTACAGGGGCGGGTGTGTTGGCCTTGCCCGAGCCAGTAACAATGCACAGCACCGAAAAAGCCAGCGAGGGGGCTGCGAGAAGCCCGTTCCCCTGCCCGGGAAGTGACTGAACATGCACAGAAGGGGGGGCTAGGGTTCGAGGGGGGAAGGGCCCCTTGGTTCTCCACCCACTCCATTAAGCGGCAGGAGGCGGGGAGAACCAAAGCGAGCGGCAGGATTTCCCCAATACCTCTCCGGCGGCAGCAGCCCCCTGCGCCCGAGCGGCTGCTGCGAAGCGCAGGACCGGCGGGGCCGGGCGAGCTCTCCCTGGCTGCCGGCGCTGGAGCGCGCCCAGGCAGCCGCCGAGCCAGTTCCGAGCGCTCAGTCCCGCCGGGCTGCTGCTGCGGGGAGCCGCCCGCCGCGGGGGACCGCTCGCTGCACCGCACGTAAACGGCCGCTGCTTGCGCTCGGCTCCGCGCCTCCCGCCGGTTCTCCGGGCGCACCCGGCCTCCCGCAGCGGGGTGCGGGGCTCCGGGCCCGGCTGGCGTCGGGGGGCAGCAGGGTGTGCGCGCGGGGGAGGTTTGCGCTTTGCAAACGCACGAGGGACACCCCCCCCCCGCCAGGGGCTCCCCAACACTGAGCGCTGGCTCCCGGTCTGCTCGCCAGGGGGAGGCGGTGGGCAGCCGCCTGCCCTGTGCCCCCGTCGCCCCGGCTCTGCTGCTGGGCGTGTTTGGGGCGCAGCAGGAAGGAAGCGTGTAAAGCCAAACACGGAGGGGGGGCACCAATCCCCAGCCCGGCTCCGCTTCGCTCCTGGCGTGGCCCGGCGAGGCAGCCTGGGGTCGATCCGTGCCCCTGCTCCCCATGCACCCCCCGGCGTGCGGAGAGCGTGGCCGCGCCCGGCGAGGCGAGGGGGGCTGGGCTAGTTTGCCCGGCTCAGTGCACCGAGCACAGGGGCGGATCCGTGCGGGGCGGAGACGGGGGCGCTGGAGGGGGGCGGGTCGGTGCCCTGCGTTCCCCGCGCCCTGCCCTGGTGGCGCTGTCAGTGGCCCAGGTGCAGGGGCGGGCGGTGGATCGCCGTGCGCTCTGCTCCGAGGAGAGAGGCTCGGGGTGAGCCGAGCGCTCTATCCCCGGTTCAGCGATTGGTGACAAGGGGAGGGGGGAGCGTGCGCTGTATCCCAAGGGCAGGGAGCCAGGGGATCTGCGCCTGGCGGAGGGGGCGGGGAAGGGTCCTGTGTGCTTTGCTCTAGGGAGCGAGAGGGTCTCATACGTGCGCTCTGCTTCGGGGACAGGGCTGGGGAAGGGGACGCCGTGCGCTCTGCCCCGGCGGTAGGGTCGGTGCGCTCTGCGCTGGGGCTAGGGACAGGAGTGGAACCTTCTTCGGCAGCTTTAGCCTCTTGCCCTGGGCTTTGCTAGGGGCAGGGCACCCAGCGTGACCGAGGTTGGGAGCGGATCAGGGCTGGTCTTGTCTCTGATGCGCCCTCTCTGCTCCCTTCCCCCGCAGGGTCAGCTCGGGCTGCGGGCAGCAGTGCCAGAGCGGGGGCGGCTCCTTGGCTGGACTGTGGGGCTCCTGGCCGTGCCCGAAGCCCTTCACCTCCTACCTTCAAGCTCAGGAAGGAGGCGGATTTTCTTCAGCTTGGCTCCGCTGCCCCCCAGAGATGGTGGGCCACCTGCACCTGCAAGGAATGGAAGAGAGTCTGAAAGAGAAGAGCCGGGAGGGCCTGCTGGACAGTCCGGATTCTGGGCTGCCTCCCAGCCCTAGCCCCCCTTTCTACACCCTGGCTCCCGGGATCATTGGGGGCAGCAGCACGGGGACGGATCACCCAGGACATGGGCCCAGAAAGGAAGCCAAGGAAGGCAAAGTGGTAAGAGCCTTTCCCACCCCCCTAGGGCCCTACAGCTTCCTCCCAAGGGTGAGAGGCTGGGGTGGTTCCTGTTCCTGGCTCCACAGGGGTTTAAGTGGGGGAACTGTCTCCATCTTTCACTGGGGACCACCCCCTATTACACATCAGGACACTTTTGTTCTGGGATCTGCCCCAGAGAGTTTACAATCCAAATAGACAAGAGGGACAAAGGGTGGGAGGAAGAAAGTGGGTTTGTACTACCCTGTTTGGGTGTCAGAGGCAGGCAGGGACTGAGAAGAGTGACTCAGACCCAAACCAGGATTCCAGGAGCTTCCAGCATTGGATCCAAACCTGGATCTGGGTTTTACAAATGGACCCTCTTTGTAAACCCAACCCCCTGCACCTCAGGGTGACCTGGATGTGGTCTCTAGTGAGGAGTGAGACTCCCTCATGATTAATCCCTCTCTTCATCCAGGCTTCATAAGGTGAGATGGGCCACTGGTGAACCCCAGAGGCAAAACATTAAAAGGCTCTTACAGAGCACATCATGGGTTAATCCTTCCTGAAGACAGCTACACTTCAAACCTAGAACCCCTGCTCCAGCTGCAAACTGTGGAAGCAGCCAGCAGCCTACTTCCTTACTGTGCTGTTAGGATTGGCTGGCAAATGTTTGGGCCCTGGTGGACAACCAGTGACAGAGTTCAGGGGGATCTGGGGACATTCAAAGCCCCCATCACTTCCCTGTGGAGAATTATTTGCAGTTTGGATTGGGAACTGGAGGATAAATCATAGTAAGGGTTTGCTAATTAAAACGTATCAGACACATGCTCCAATTTCCAGTGTAAAAAAATAAATAAATCAGCCTCGCTCAGTGGCTCTCAACCTTTCCAGGCTACTGTACCCCTTTCAGGAGTCTGATTTGTCTTGCATACTCCCATGTTTCATCTCACTTAAACTACTTGCTTACAAAATCAGACATGAAAATACAAGAGTGTCACAGCGCACTGTTATTGAAAAAGTGCTGATTTTCTCCTTTTAACCATATTATAAAATAAATCAATTGGAATATAAATATTGTAGTTACATTTCAGTGTATAGTATATAAAGCAGTATAAATATGTCATTGTCTGTATGAAATTTTAGTTTGTGCTGACTTTGTTAGTGCGTTCTATGTACCCTGTTGTAAAACTAGGCAAATATCTGGATGAGCTGATATACCCCCAGTGGTACGTGTGCCCCTGGCTGAGAACCACTGGCCTGGGTGACATGGTTCTGTACAGTAAGAGAGAGTACAAGGCTGGTTATTGCAATGCTACATGTGGCTAGGTCTGAAGTTGTGACTAGACATACCAGAGCTGGCTTCTCAGCTTGCTGAAACTGTTTCATTCCAAATCAGTCTGATTTGTTTGTGAGCATGAAGCAACAGTGCTACAGTCATTTCTGCTCTGAACGTGGAACAGTGCGCTATTCAGAACAGTTTATGTACATGTGTCAGGGCCGTTGGTATCAGAGACAAGATTTGGAAACGTTCATGTTCTCTTCCAAAGGATGAAGTTGTTTTTGCTTGAGAGGTGGCTCTGTGCTACTGCTATTTGCTTGAATCGTGCTTCAGAGCGTGATGCAGTTTGAAAAGTTATCCACGGTATGGCTGAACAGTACAGCTCTATTGGAAATCCTGGCAGCAGCTATATAGATAGAAACCTGATTCTGATCATCTTGACAAAGGGTCTGTGAAGTGTTTGAGGTTGGAGGAGGATTTAAGCAGATTTATTATGATTTTTGTTCTGCTTCATTTTGTCAATTTCAATCTGTTGAATTATAAATTGCTTTTAAAGACTGAGGCTTAGGAGGAGTTGCTGGAGGGAAGGATTTTGCCCAAGGTTCTTTCAAACATTTTTCTGTTAAAAAAACAGATTTTTAGATGTATTCAACCAGACATTTAATTGGCTTAAATACAGAGTAAAAACTATATGCAGCATAGAGATGTTAGCTCTCCATAGGAAAGAACAACACTTTATGAATTTCAGTTACCACTCTAGTACCTTCTTCCCCCTGTGCAGATTTGCACTGAAAGTTCACCTTCTTTTCAGGTTCTCAGGATGTGTTTAATGTTTTATTGAAAACTGTTTTTTACACCTTAATATGCCAAAGTCCTCACACGAGTACTAACTGTTGCTCACCAAAGTGATAGGGTGGGTTTTAATTTTAAAAAACAAATTCATAAAGTAAATATTGAGGTTCCAAACTTGGAGCCTCATCCCACATGTGAGTAATTTTACACATAGGAACAGTTTTCATTAACTTCAGGGGGGTATCTACTTGGGTACCCCCATGCCTAAGACTTTGCAGGATCTGGTCCTTGTTATGCATTTGTAAAATGAAATGTGTGAGGAGGGATTAATGAACTGAAAAACAGCTAGAAACATGTATAAAACTCTACAATGGAGTCAGATCAGCTGCCATGCAAGATAGTTATCAGAGACCCTGTACACTCTTCGGTCATCTCCTCTGAAAAGGAGATTGTACAGAAAATGGCACCTTACTTATCAGGGACCAAATTCAACCTTGGTATAAGTGGGTGCAAATAATGGAATAGCGGAATACTCTGGCTGAATTAACTCCTGGGGTCTTCTTGACTCCTGTAGAATAAATATTTTCTAAGATTTATGGAAAAACAAAATTCTATTGTCCAGCTATTTCTTTGATTTTGAACACACAAACATTAGGCAGCATTTTGAGAGGTTAATGTTATAATTGTTTGCCAACTGGACACCACATGACAACAGTGTTAGCTATGAGCCCTTGCTGTTAGGATGTAGGCTTTATGCTCTAGTAGGTGTAGAAGAAACACAGACCCACTAATATAAAAAGCAATCTTATGTGCTAATATGGAGGAGGAAGCAATGCAAGTGCTTGAGACATGGGACTGTACCATAAGTGGAGATTTACTCTAATCAGACTTGCAGTTGGCACACTGCAAAATAGTAAAATATGTTATTTATTTGTATGGGACTGTCATTCTACTTTTCTATAAATGGAATTTCGCTCCATCTAATTTCCACTCTGCGAATACTGTGCTTGCAACTGGTTCTGTTAAGAAAGTAAAACTATGGAGAATGATGCTTGCTTCATACTATTAAATGTCAGCTTCTAATTAGCTTTCGTCTCACCATTTAAGGAGAACTCACAAATCTGTGAGTAATTATGCAATCCATGAATTTGTGCTCCTGTTTTAATTGCCCTGCTCTTTGCAATTTATCAGAGAGCATGCGCAATTGGTGAATCAATAATTAATGCTATTTGCAGACTAAATCGTGCGTGTTTAGCACCTATTATATTATTATTTGTGGTATTTATACATGAGATAAAGCTGAGAATAGTCTGTGCTATAATACAGTAAAATATGTATAAGCTATATTCCTAATCTCCAAAAATCGATCCGGTACAATTCCAGTAAGTCTAGTTGTACCTGGAAAAATAGTTGAAGTATTTCATGGCATTTCTTATTACAATATTATCAAACACTCCAGTTTTAATCTTCCTGGGGTTCAGGTATTTGGTTCCAGCTTTAAAGAGAGATTTAAGAATTTTTCTAGCGCTGGGATAATTCTTGACATACATACTGAAATGATCTTGTATGTACTTCCCAGGGACATTCTTCTGTTTACAGTCCACATTCCCTGTGTTTGGTGTGATTAACTTTAACTATAAAAAAGCAAACTCTTCTTTTTAATAAGCCAGACTTTGTTTTGAAGACAATGCACCAGTTATTCACATTTAACCAGCCAAGTTGGCTACAGCTTTGGGATCCAAGAAAATATGAAAGGCAATTTAGAGCCAGAGTAATAAATACCGCAAGCTCAACACCATTATATTGGACTTTGCTTGGAATACAGGGAAACTTACTTTTAATTCTCCCAAGTAACCCATTCATTGGAGAGTCTTCAGCTGCTTTGTGCGTACGGGCAAGCGTCCCCATGAGAAGTATATAGCCTAGAAATACAGAGTGACTTTTAGCTATCTTTTAAATTTAAAAGATGACTGAATTTTTAATTTTTATTCTCAAGCACATTGGATCTTGTGTTACAAAACATCCCATACATTATATTAGAAAGACAAAGTATACATTGTATTGTATGTCAGGCAGAAAGGAAGACCCCTAATATCAGCTGCAAGAACAAGCATACGTTAACAGCTTTCACAAGAAAACAGCTGCTAGAAAGAAGTGGACAGGGATCAATGGGCAGATTCTCAGTCTTCAGTGCAGTTACCCCCGCAGAAAACTTACTCCTAAGATTGCCCAGGAATACAGTTCTGATGCGGAGGGTCCGATTCTCAGCTCACCGATATAACTCCATTGTTTTCAGTGGATTTACACCAGTGGAAATGAGATCAGAATCAGGCCCAAAGGTTGTCTGCTCAGAACTTACTTGTGGGTTTACTGTTTACGACTTTAAAAAAGGTTCCTGGGTGATACTTGCCTTCAGCGCTGAGCTGCATATGGTACATGGGGACTCTGGCAGCTTTGGGGTCCCAAAAAGGGACGGCAATAAGATGCCAGGATTTTCTGGGGGAGGGAGAGTTGCTAGAGAAATGTGGTATGCAGGTGGAAGTTGTCCCCCTCCCCGCACAGACACACAATCCACAGCTTTCTCAGAGGGCCCAGAAATTCTGTCCCCAAAAGAGGGAATGTACGTGATCTGGCTAGAGGTGTTCGGTGCTGAATCATTTGCTCACATTAACATAAAACAAAGCAGCAGAAATGGGCCCTGATCAGAGCTCATGTGGTGTTGGGGCAAGGGGGGCGGTGAAAGACAGAGGATGAAAACAGGGAAGGATATGGGTGGTTAAACCACACGGCTGGGAGTCAGGAACTGTGTCACTCTGGTCCAGTCCCAGACCCACTATACCTCAGTTTCCCCACGTGTGAAATGGGGATGATACCTCATTCATAGGGGAGTCGTGAGCCTTCACAAAGCCCCTGATCGTGTAAAGAGTTCTGCAGTCAGACTTTTGTGCCTGCATGAAGCCCCATTGGCCTCAATGGGGATTTGCCCACATGGAGATCCTTGCAGGAATGGGGCCTTCCTCGTGTCTGGAAGGTAGAAGGCGCTATGGAAGTGGCACTGTAGCTCTAAACCACACCCCTTTGGAAACGCATACGTTCTCTGCTTAGCTTGGCTGCTGATGCTTACTGGTACTTCAGCATATAAAGAACTGGGTCCATGCCTGGGCCGAGAGTGGGAAGCATCGTACCCATTTGTCTGGATGCAAGTATGTGCTGCGTCACTGAGTCAAACGGCTCTATTTTGCTTTTGCCCCACTATGCATGTGGAAAAAAAGTCTGTCAAATTTATTTGGATGTGCTTGGCCCTTTGTCAAAATAATTTGCAGACACAGCTCCCCCAGCTCCCTCGGCAGCAGGCCTGTCATCTGGGAGCCACGGAGGGCAGGGCCGTCTGTTCCCAGCACTGTCCCGTTTGCAACAGGTTCCTTGTTATCTGAAAGGCTGATACATCACTGTCCGCTAATTTAACCAGAGCAACACCCCGTCACTCCACATGAGAAGTGTCCCCACCCCAGGGTATTCTACGTAAATAACTGAGGTCCAGATACAGCCCTTTGGATCAAATCCTTACTCGGGGAAAATTTGTCCCATGGGACAGTCCATGACAGAGGGGAGAACGAGTTGGAAATCGCAATGTTCCATGCAAGGCGTGTGGGTTCCCCACCACCACCTCATGCCCATGGAATGAGCAGGATATTTAGCCCCCAGAATCCATGGCTTCCTATGCCACCCATCCCCAGTTCACTGGCATGCCTGCTAAGATGGGGCAATGTGCATGCCAGTCCCTTTAGGATACCACCTCCTACCCCACAACGGGCCCTCTGGGGGAGATGGTGCCATGGAGACAGCATGGATGGAGGCGATCCATGCGTGGAAGGTACCTTCTGGGTGAGAAGTGTGTGTGTGTGTGGCGGGGGATAATGCATCTGTCAGGCCTTGCCCAGGCCAAATGTCCCATCAACTTTGGGTCCTTAGGGGCCAGTTTACCCCCCTCCCCCCACACACACACATCAAAAGCTGCAGCAGGGCCTAAGTCAAGTGAAAAAGCCATCATCCCTTCTAGGAGGTGGAGTTTGGTGGCCCTTCAAACCCCCACACATCCTGAGATCCCTGAAGAAAGTTCACAGAGGTGTGAGGCTCCCTGTAAATCCCTCCCTCCCTCCCCCCATTCCAAATAGCAGCATGCCCCCCTCTGAAGCCATGAGACCCTGCCACATCCGAGCCCCACCCATACCCCACAGGAAGCCTTTGGAATTCATGCTGATGGGATTGGCATTCATTTCCAGTCTCACCTCCCTCTCTGCCCCGCACCCCTTTTTGCCAGAATCCAGCTCTTGCTCCACCTCATCGCCTCGCATATGAATCTGGGCCCATTTCGCCACCTCTTTGAAACATCCCTGGCAGGAGAGAGCTGGCAGGCCTCGGGCACTGCCTAATCTACAAACCATATGCCAGCTCAGCATTCCAGTTACTCACCAGGCTAACATGCTCTTGTTTATAGACTGCTCCAACTAACCTTTGCGTCTGTGTGTTGATTAATATCTCACTCCTAGCAGTCACATGAGTGGGAATCCCAAAATGTCAGGCCTGCATGTAAAGCAGGGCCCAGCCCCTCCTGTCTGTCAAATACAGGGTCTCTCTGAAGGGATGTAGTGTTCTTTTCTAGTCCCCATCCAGTCTCCGGATGCCAGAACACAAATTGCAGGAACGGAACTGCGTCTGCCTAGTTTGGGCAAGCAGCTCTCAGTTCATTTCATAGCTACACGGATCCATCTTTCTGTACTAAAGTCTTTCTAGGATATAGTGTCCATTGCCCCAAAGATCCCCAAATGTTTTGAAAATTAAATACATAGGGGCAGATCTCAGCTGCCATCCGGCTGCACAGCTCCATTGAATGCACTGATTTACCCAGGCTGAACGTCTGGCCCCAAACACTGCACGTACCCTGCGGGTGAGGGAGAACACAGGGTATGTACACAGCTGCTGGGAGATCTAATTCTCCATTCAGGTACATGTGCATGTGCTAGCTTGAAAAATAGCAGTGTGGCCATGGCAGCATGGGCAGCAGCTTGGGCTAGCCACCCAAGACCCACTGGGGTTGGGCAGGATGGTACTCGGGTCCCCACCATCCTGCTCTTTTTAGCACCTTAGATTGAGCAGAGCTAGTGAGCGTCTGCCTACCCGAGCTGGGAAGCACGCTCCCAGCTGCTGCGCAGATATACACAGAGACAGATAGGCATGCCACAACCAAATCCTGTCGGCTTTACTCAGGCAAAACGTACACAGAATTTAAATAAAATCGGGGGAGTTTTGCAAGAGTAAAGACTGCAGGATTTGGCACATAATTTTTAGATAGATATACAGGAATCACTTCACCGGCTATGAAAATGTAGCCACCTCTAGGGTGGAACCTTTCAGCTAGTTGACACCCCACTGCATCACTATATAGCTCTTTTGGACTAGAAGTTAAGTACCATACATTTCCCACTTGAAACAAAAAGTTGATTGAGAGCTGCAGGATGTAATTATCTAAAATTAAATATTCCATAACACTAGGACTACCCGCCACGCTTTCAATTTGATGTCTCCATTGACTGTTATCACTTTCAAATGAAACCTGTCCTGTTTCTGGGAACATGATAGTTGCATGAATAACAGGGCTTGTAATCTCCAGTACATCAAGACATTAGCAATGCACAATCATCTATTAACCAAGTGTATCTTACCGGTTAAAACAGATGTAGATGTATCATCTCCACTGAATAACTCAGGCAAATATTTCATTACTGCTGTAAATGTCAGCTTGCTGAAAATGACATTTTCATGGACCAGTATGTTCACGTGAAATCTGGAAAGAGATTAGTACGGGGGTTAACTAGAAGAGGCTGCTGGTGACTTGAATTCAGTTCCTACTTCTGACACTCGGGCAAGTGATTTCTTCTTTTGGTTCATATCGATCAACCTGTTTCAGACTGCTGCCCATCACCATAGGATCTGAGCCTCTTCCACATAAAATCAATAGCAGTAGCGAAGTCCCTAGTAGACTTCATGGAGCCTTTGCTCTCTTTTCGGAGTCTAAAGTCGTATGGGGTAGGGGGTTGATTTTGTTGTTGTTCCTTTTTTAGATTCTATTAATTTCCTTTTTTGGTGTGGTTGGTAAGGGTTTGGGGGCAAAAGGGGTGCCAGGGTTGTCACTTTTTGTGGTGGAAAGGCTCCCCTCCTAGCTTCCCAATCTGCAATCCATTTCCTTCTGGAAAATGCCTCGAGTCTCTGAGCACAAGGCGTTCTAATAGGGCTAAGTATCTGCCTGATTCTCTTCTTTATTATTTGTGTTACTGTAGCGCCTAAGAGCCCTAATCACGGGCCAGGACCCCACTGGTCTAGGCACTGTGCAAACACAGAACAAAAGGACAGACCCTGCCCCATGGTTATCGTGGCTAGAGGAACTCCAGTCTCCGTACTGGCTTATTTATGCAATTGTTCTGAACAGGTTTCACCACGCTATATACGCCAAACATTCAGGTGCATTTCCCGTAGTCCTCCAGCAGATATTAAGCTGATGGCCAGTTGTCCCTGCATAGTAACCCTTAGTGATACTTATGTCGGAATAGATAAAACACAGCTCAGGGCAGGGGGTTGAACACCTGTCTGGGGAACCCTTTTTGTGTGTGTTTATCATGGGGTAGCTTTCAAAAGCTGAGCTTAGCTGCCCATGCCCTTACATGCCTGAAAGGCACAGGAGTTGAGAAAGAGGGAAAAAATGCTGCCAAACAAGAAATAACTTAAGTTTTTTAGTAACATTTTAACCCTTCGGTGTTAGGGGCAAATTCTTTACTAGAAAGAAAATAGTCTATTCTGTCCCTTGTTAAAGACGTGCTTTGGGATGAAATTCACCCCTTCGCAGAGCAGATGTACCACTGAAGTGCTGGTTTGCAGGCAGAAGTTGTATGGGCCTGGTGCTGACTCTGCACAGGGTTAATTTGTTCTTGAGCCCTCTCCCAGGTGCACTCTTGGGAGCAATCCCATCCCTGGACAGAGTGTAAGGGTGGTGACTTTCAGGGGGATGCTGATGGGAGCGTCAGAGGAGGGGAGGAACACCTAGCTGCGTGTCAGAGGACACCAGTGATCCAAAGGGTGTGGATTACAAATATCCAATATGTATTTTCATTTCTACCCATAGGCTTGGCCTCTGCTTTCCTTATGGATCATGAAGGGCTGTTTGGGAGGTAGCACTGTCTAATGGCCAGGACTCCTGGGTTCTATTCCCAGCATGATCGCTGACCTGCTGTGTGATCTGAGACCGCTCACTTCCCCTGCCCGTGCCTCGGTTGGCCCAGTTGCCGGGATTGTGCTCAGATCTTCCCCCACCATCCAGCCTCTGGCAGACACCAGGCATGTCACATTTCAGCCCCAGAGGCAAACACTTGGGAAAGCTAGAAGTTGCGCTGAGCAACATTATTTTGAATCTCAAAATATTGCTGAAATTGGAGGTGGGGAAAATGTTGATGAAATTTTGGTGAAACTGCCTCATTTTTCAAACAAGTGTAAAGCGGATTCCCCCTTTTATAATTTTGGAATTTCAGATTTCAAAATAACTAACTGTGAAATTTAAAAAAAAAAAAAATCAAACCCCCCCCCCCCCTTTTTTAAACCAGCTTTGGCTGCGAATGTGTGAAAATAGGGAGTTTAGGTTGGAAACTGTTTTGCTACCTTAACTCCAGGAACATCTGCCACTAACTCTGCTGTAATGAAGATACAGAGATGGACACATTTAATTTAATCCCCATTCTTCACTCAGTAACTACAGATTAGATGGAAGGGAAGATGCTTCAAAACTCTGAATGCTGTAGGGACAAACAGAACCTCAGCTGGGATTCCTCCAAAGAGCTGCTCCATAAAACAAGTGCTGCTATTTAGTGTCCTCGTCACTATGCAAGGTTTTTGATTGCTTAGAGTGGGAGCAAACTGCAGTGTTTTATGAATGGTCTTTCAGTGTACGCCAAGTTTTATAAGCCACTTAGGCCCTCCACATGCAGAATTCTAAGTGACTTCAAGAGAGTTCTCATGCAGCAGTTGTATGATTGGACTTGTGGACTCATTGTCAGTGGATGTTGTGAACGCCAAGGGTATAACTGGGTTCAGAAAGAATTAGATAAGTTCATGGAGGATAAATCCATCAATGGCTGTTAGCCAAGATGGTTGGTGATGCAACCCCATGCTCTGGGTGTCCCTAAACCTCTGACTGACAGAAGCTGGGACTGGATGACAGGGGATGGATCACTTGATGATTGTCCTGTTCTGTTCATTCCCTTTGTCGCCACTGTCTAAAGACAGGATACTGGGCTAGATAGACCATTGGTCTGACCCCGCATGGCCGTTCTTGTGTAGTTAGTTGTGACACTGTTACTGTCTCTGATGGTAGAAGAGTGGCAATCACCAGCTCAACATGTCATTCTGCAGTTCTGTTCTTTATTGATTACCCAGATATATGTAGTTTATATCTCAAATTAAGCCTGCAGGAGCAATGCTAACATAGATTTACATTTGGTACCTATGCCAATGTATCATTTTCTACTTTGATCGTTCCCCTGCCAGTACCTTTGCAAACTCCATAGCCTGCATAAAAATGGTCCCGTGACCAGCATTCAGGAGTGGATGCATTTGAAGACCTGTTCCTGCTCCCATTGAAGTGAATGGCAAAACTCCCGTTGAGTTCAGTTGTGTAGGATGGGCCCTTGCTATGCAACAGACAGTGTTCCAATTCCTGTGACAGGCTCCTGTTTCCAGCGGAGGGGCCCTGTTGTATTAATGAGTTAATTACTTCGACAAACACCTAGTGCTGCTGTGTCCATGATCTGATTTAGCAGGATACACACCGTGCAATCAGCTATCTAACATTCTCCATTCACAGACCCCCTTTGTACACAAGTTTGGACAAAAGTGCAGATTACATGAAGTGCTGTGGGCATGGTCTTGCTCTCTGAGTCACATGGAATATGTTGGCTCCAGTGTCCTACCGTCCTGGGATGCACGCAATGCCCCTTGAATCAGCACGCGATTTGTGCGTGTTAGTAAGGAGAATGAGATCAGCTGTGCAGAGCTGAGAACAGAATTGTGCTCTGGAGCTGCACTTGGGGGAAACATTATGAGGTCTGGACTTCTAATGTGCTAATCCCTCAAGAATGCTCCCAGTTACCTTGTCACCAAGTTTGTTACTCAGCGCTGTAATGAACTGGCGTTAGCTAAAGTGCAACAGGGATTATTGGACAGGTTCACTGAAACCAGCTAGCACATGAAGGGCAGCTGAATTCCAAATAGTTCCACTTTAGTAAAAGTTCCTTTCCCTCTTGGCAGTGGAAGTAAAGAACACACATTCCCGTCACTTCAAATGCAGAGTAAGACAACACTTGACCGACTTAGTATATGAGATTCATCCCTCACTGGCAGCATTTTGATCATTGGTCCAGGTCTTTGACTAGCTCTTTGATCAAATGGTTTGATAACATACAGTGGGCATGTTGGTTAAGATGCTGGAGCCAAAGCTTTTGCCCACTGTGACCTGAAGAAGAGCTCTGTGTAGCTCAAAAGTTTGTCTCTTTCACCAACGGAAGTTGTTCCAATAAAAGATATTCCCTCACCCACCTTGTCTCTCTGATTTAGGGAGACATTTTCAAAAATCAACAGGAATTGAGCTCCTAAATCCCTTAGATGCTTTTGCACATTTCCCCCTTACTATTTAATACTTTCAGTTCAACTATATTTTGTGTGGTTCCCTCCAAGGGTTCATGTGTCAGATCCAATTATGAGAAGGACAAGATGCCGTGGTGATGAGTGCAGTATTAATACCTACCTATATCCAATCAGATAGAGTGGAGTTAATAGCATGCCAAGAACAAACTGAATCATGGCGGGAATTGCCTCTATACATAGTTTTAGTCTTCTGCGCATGCCCTAAGATGGACGCTTCTGCAGGAAACAGTGCAGGGAAAAGCGGAGCTACCACATGCAAAGTCTTTGCAGGGTGATGGTTTCAGGGGAAATAGGACAGTGTGAAGTGTTTGATTGCAAGGTAGCTGGAAATCTGGTTTTGGGTGCCAAAGCGGCTTCCTTGGTTGTGAAAGCAGCTTTCCTTGCCCCCTGTAGGAGATGGCAAATGCACATGACATCAACTCAACGGTTTAGATTTTAAAATAACCGTGTAGCCATAGGCCAAAGCAAGCTGAGCTTGAGTCTCCTTGAGGGCTGCGATGTAGCATGTATAGCTGCTCCAGCTCTGTTTTCTCGTGCTGTCATCCTGTCAGCTCAGGCATGCTAAGCAGGGTTGGACAGGCTGAGGAGGAGGATGGAATCCTGCCAAGGAAAATCTAGATGATGCTGGAAAGAGAGTTGGTAATTCAATAGGCAGGTGCTTTCCCCTCTGGGTCAGTTCCAAACCAATGCCCCGGCCTATGGCTGAGGGCTGCTGTACTGTCGGAGATGCCGTCTGAAAAGCCCCAGCTTCTTGTGGGCTTCTCAAAGATCCAGGGGCACTTTGTGTCAGGACAGAGGTGTTAGCCCCAGGGGGCTGGTCAGAGTCCAACCCTGAACATTACACTCCGCCACCTGAACTCCCGCTGTAATTTCAGTTGGGGCCAGTGTTCTTTGTACTGCATCCTGTTCTGTCGAATGGTGGCGAGGTAATTCCTGCACATCATTTGGATATCAGCTGGGAAAGCCCTGTGGAGGGCTGGGGAGAAGGTTGTCTTCTACCCGTTTTGCATTGCTCATTGTTCTTCTCAAATAGACCTTGCCAGCATCTGTCCCTCCAGTTAGCCGGAGCACTGAAGTATTGTTTTAGGCATTTCTTTCCCTCTTTCCCACTAACTAGTCAGTTACTATAGGGCTGGCACCAGCACTGTGCAAATTCTTCAACAAGGTAATAAAAAGCCATTTATCCATTCAAGTCTGTTCCTCACCGCGGGGGCAAAATTCCTCCCTTCTGTCCCACGCAAACAGAATTTCACCCTGGATGTTTTGAAAATGCTCATTTCTATAGACATTATTTTGTCTATCCAGGTCTGTGCCTGGCACTGTCCCTTCAGGGCCCATCTACCACCTGCTGGGGCATTGGTTCAGAATGGACTCAAAGGGAAGAGCACCCAGCACGCTCTCCTCTTGGAGGGATCCCATCCACATCTTCACACAGTCCAACCCTGGGGATCCCAATGCCGACAATCTCCTGACCTTGGCTACCAGTAAAGAGAAACCGGGCTCTTTGATAAATCCTTGCTCTGATATCATGACCATGGGCACAGCCTAGATCCTCAGCTGGTGTAAAATCAGTGTAACTCTACTGAAATCAATGGCGCAATAGTGATTTACTCCAGCTGAGGATCTGGCTGATTAGAAACATAGGAATTCCCCCACTGGATCGGACCCCGGGTCCATGTAGTCCAGTATCCTGTCTTTGATAGTGGTCAGAACCCTTCAGGAGTAGATGTGGGATTATCTGACCCCCCCCATCCCCCACTTACGTCCCATCCTGCTCTCTGATTGTTAGATTCCATCTAGATAGACTGGGTTAGATTACAAACATCGGGGACCAAACTGAAATCAATGGAGTTATGCCAAGGATAAATTTGGTCATAGAATTATAAAAACAAGACAAAGCCAGCAAATTCTTTTGCACTAAAAATACATGCTGATTGCTGATGTTACAGAACAAGAAGGCACCTAGTAGACCAGGCTGTGTCTAAACAGTCTTCAGCATGTTATTCTTTTCCATTTTACTACTTCTGCCTGTGCAGGTCACACTGAGAGCACCCAACAGCTAGTTACGTTTCTCTCTCGCTTGCGCATTCCCAATGGGTGCATATTGAGGGATGCATATTCCCAGCTCTGCTTCCCACTCAAGTAGAAGCAATCTGCAATGGTTTGCAGGTGCATGTTTGCAGTTACCCGATGCTACAAATGTGTCTGCGTACAATTTGCCTCCCCCGCCCCCACCCACAACAACAAACAACAACAACAAAAAACCCTTGCAGATTAGGTGCTTTCAAACAGAGCACTAGCCACAGACAAGAGGTGAAAGCTAGCATACCGATCTAAGGCAAGGCATGTTATACTGTCATGGAAAATAGCCCTGTAAAAGAATCACATGCAAAAGGCAAAGAGCTTTATTTACAAATAGAAATGCCCACCCCTTCCTCATGAGTGTTGAATGTGAGCCAGGAATAAGCAGGAATGACCTTTCCCATTTGGATAGGAGATGAAAGTCAGTGCAGACAAGCCTTTTCCATAGCACTGTGCAAATACTGGCTATTATCGATGATGGAGCAGCAACATTTGATAAAAGGAGGGATTTTTTTTTAATCTCACTGGTTTAAAAAGAACTGGCTGGTAATAGAGCAACGCGATAAACTGGAGTCTGTGGTCCTGAGAATTCAGATGAAATGCTGAAACTTCATTGCCAGTCAAAAGCAAAAGCTCTCAGCTTACGCACCACTTAAGCCCAGGTGGTCTGCTGATGTAAATCGGGATTGTGCCATTGAAGTCAGTGGAGTTATGCCAATTTATATCACCCGAGGATATGGCCCAGGGGGCTTACAGGAAACTTAAGTGGTGCATAGGCCTGGAGCTGGCCCTCTGCACAGGCATGAATTTCACTCTAGAAAAGTATTTAGGTCTTGCTTTTTATTTTCTAGAACTACGTTGTCTGGGCATGGAGTAGAAGCTCCAAAGTCTTACTTTTCAGTTCAGGCTAAGCCCCCCAAAGTTTGATGCATCTCAGAACCTCTTGCCTCTGCAGAGACAGTTAGAGATCTTCTTAGCACAGGGCCTCTGGAGACTGCCAGTACTTCCTGCGGCCTGTTGGGCCGAGTGCACCATCGCAGCAGATCCACCCAGCCGTAAGGAACCCAGAGATGAAAGACAATTCAAAGAGAGAGGGAAGCTAGAAGCCATCCAGTCAGCTACCGTCAAGTGGATCCTCCACATTCGTAGGCTATTCACTGTTATTTAATGGGCGACTGCTGAGAAATGGGCTCAGGTTCTGTCATGCATAGATTCAGCTTGCACAGGGTGGAGAGAATTATGTTTTCAAGGGTTTTTCACCTGCCTTAGACACCTTTAAACTCTGCCCAGAGGCCGCCAGACATTTCCCTAGAGGGACACCAGGTTCCTGTGTTTCATAAATCAAAACCAACGGCAAAGTGGCTGTGGGGACTGAAACACACAACGGCAGCCTTCCAAGGGAGTACCACAGAGCTAACGTAGCAGCTGCACTGGCTCCAGACAGCAGATGCCGGCTCACTCGATCTGGGAACTTATGTTTAAGGACATTATGCTGGAGAGGAGTTCATGATTAGTTTTCCTGGTAGTCAGGGAGCCTTCTTCATGTCCTGTGGCACATTTCTGAAAATGCCTTACCCCTAAGCCCCTCCTCCCTGCCAAGAACTTCAGAGGTCAGATTTGTTGCTGATGTAAATTGAAGCAGTTCCATAGAGTCATAAATTTGTAGGCCAGAAGGGACCGTTGTGGTCATCCAGTCCAACCTGTACAACACAGGCCATAAGATTTCTCCTAGTAATTCCTGCTGTAGGCCCAATAATTTGTGGTTGCACTAGAACACGTCTCATATAAAGACACCCAACAATTTCAAATGATGGAGAGCCCACCACATCCCTCGGTAAGTTGCTCCAACGGTTAATTGCCTTCAGTGCAAAAACTCTGCCCCAGTAACTTCCATGGAGCCACCTCAGTTTATACCAGCAGAGAATCTGGCCCCAGATCTAAGGAGAAAGAGACTTAAGCAGCTTTTCCTGTGTGCTAGAGAAGCTACTGGCCTTTGTGAGAATAGACAGCTACATTATATTGCTGGAAGAAGCTCTTTGTCTCAACATTATTTCAGAGAACTTTATGGGTCCTCCAATACTTCCCCCCTACTGATCATCAATCAGACCATATAGATGATTATTTTCCCATTAGGCTTTATGTATGAACAGCTACTAAGGTGTTCAAGGGTTCTGAATAAATGACTGGGTCAAAATCTAAAATGTAGGGCATGCACAAATTTACTCCGTACTTCGGGGAGGAATACAGAGAGAGGAAGAACGTGTTTCTTGATAGAGGACAAGAGAGTAACTAGAAATTTGGAATCCCTCAGTGTTCCCCAAGCTGTCTGAATCCATTTTATTTGGTTTGCTTTAGAGACGAGTCAAACTGAGAATTATTTGTCTGAACCCCTGAACGTTGGTGCTTTGGATAAAGGGGAATCCTTGGTGTTTGCCCATTGTTAGTTTGCTTCACTAAGAAGATATTGAGGCTGAAATGTTTGCAAAGTGAGTTTCAAATAGTCAGCAGGGAGGCGCTCTAGATGTTCAGGATATTGACTTTATTATAGAATGGGATGCGATTTCCACTGACGACTAACATTTAAGACTAAAAGACCGATTTTCAAAGGCATCCAAATCCCATTGATTTTCGATGGGAGTTGGGTACTTATCTTCCATTTGTGCCCTCCCCACCGAACCTAGTTTTTCTGACATCGTCCCATATAGAAGTTGCAAAGCAGCTACATTCCCAAGCTTCAGGAGAAGGTGCTCAGAGTCTATCCCAGTGCTCTATGTCACTTTGTTTTAAAGCCCCAGATTCACAAGGCTGAGAAAATATAACAAAAGGCACCAATTAATCTCCACCATGTCCGAATGTGGTCTCCTAGGCTAGAGGAACAAACATTCCAGGAGGTGTTCATTGGTGCAGAAAAAGCAGAAACAGCTGTGGGGCAGTGAATGGCTTGTTTGCTGAACTCAGCGATAGGCGCTCTGCCTCCCTGCAGGTCCCCTGGACATTTGGGGATTGCAGTATTTCTAGCGAGGAGCAAGGACCAGGAGGGCTACTCAGCTGCAGGGGTGAATAGCCCAAATCAAGGTACATCAGGCTGGATGCTCCATTCCAAAAGAGGGGGCTAGTTGCAGCTCCCTGATGCAGAGCTGCCCTGCCCCGGTGCAAGTTGGAGCTGCAGCCCCCCAGGGGCCATACTCCGAAGGAGCATCGGGGGCAATGGAGCTCTGCTCTGCCACGCCCTGACACTCCCCCTGGTGGAGGAGGGGTAGCGGGAGATGCTTCCCCTGCACAAGGTGGACATAGCAGGCGGGGGAATGTGGCCTATGTTTTCACTCCTCCATTCCCGTTGGAGTAAGTGGGCATTAGTGCATCACTATGTACTGCCCCAGAACAGGGCACTCATTGGGGGAAACAAAGCCACTGAGGCTCTCATGCGCAATGCTTACTGGAAAACGTTTTGAGACTCAAAGCTTTGTTAGATCCCTGCCCCAGGAAGGATTTTCCTCATGATCCTTGGGCAGCGACATTTCAAGACAGAGGTTAAGCAGTGAGTATCCAGGCAGGCTTCATCCTATGTAGATCAGCAGCAGCAGGAGAGGAAGGAATATACAAAACATAGATGGACCCACAGCAGGTCTGAACCACCTCACCCCTCCCAAACATTAGATCCACCTCCAGATCTGGAACTTTGCTGATCAGGCCCATTTTGAGCAGGGGACCCCACATGAAAACTATCTAGTCTCACTGGCTCACAATAGCAGGAGCAATAAGGGAAGAAAAGAATAATTCAAATGAAAAAGATATACGGGAAGGGGATAACATTCCAAATGAAAGACTCTGCAGGGTAGCGAGGCGACCCTGGATTGTAGGGCTAGATCAGCTTACGTCAGGGCTGGGCGCTCAGAAGGAGGCACTGCGATGGGACGGCTACTGGCAGTGTCTAGGGTGGTGCTGGCAGAGGCTCAGCTGTGTAATGCTAATTCTGGTGTTGCAACCAGGGTGGGAGAAATGAAAGCAACCACATAAGTACAGACAGTGTTAGTGGGGATGCACCATCGGGCCAAACCACTTGAAAAGCCGATCAGAGTCCGTGAAGCGCCTATTCTTGCACCTCCCAGTTCGGGGGTTGATTTAAATTGGTGTTGACGTCAAAGGAACTACCCCAGCATGCACTAGCTGAGGATCTGGCCCAACCCTTTGAGAAATGAGCCTTTGAGCTTTGTAACCTGAGTAAGGAAGAATCCCTTCTCCCCATGCACTGACACGAACAGATCGACTGGATAACCATTGCGAGCCCTACTCTGCTCCCAGAAGTAAGAGGGACTGTAAGTGGGAGTTAAAGGGCCTTGAGGGAGTGGGAGGGGCAAATTCAGACCTGGTGCAACTGAGTGCAATGCCAATGAAGTCATTGGCCAGAATATCTTATTTACACTAGGGTGAATCCACAGTTATTCCATGGAAGTCAGTGGAGTTACCTGGGATTTACACCAGTCTAGCTGGCAGCAAAGTTTGGCCCCTTGTCATGTAAAGCAATTACCACCAGCAGTCTGACATGAGTTGGTGCTGTCTCTCCAGCCCGTGTCCACGTCACAAAAAGCACCTGCCACAGAGGATGTCTTCTTGGGCAGTCCCAGCAGAGCATGAACCCAGGGGGGTCTGAATTCAGAGGAGTTGCACCCACCTTCACCAGGGTTGAATTTGGCCATAGCGCCGGTGGCATGCTCAATGACTGAACAGTGTATGTCGTAAATAACACCAGCAGCATTCTGCTGTGTCCTAATGCTTGAAGTGCTGTTCTTTCCCTGTTTTTCCTGTAGATGCCTTACCTTCTTGTGAACTCTTCTGTGCCAGAGATGAGGCCTCGAATGTTCCCGGTGTTCTTTGGCGAAAGCATTGAGGTCAACCCTGAACCTGTGCAGGAAATTAGGTACATATGGAGGGGTTTCTTCCCTCCCCCAGTACATTTTCTTCTGCAAAAGATTAACGGTGTTTATCAATGGGTGTCACGGTTATTTCGTTAGGGGTGAAGGGGAGGAGGAAGTGGGAGATTAATTCCTGAACTAAAAAGAAACTGACAGGGGTGGTGGAAGCGAGGGTGGTTCCGGGGTTGGTAATAGGAGATGGAGGTCTTCATTTCCAGATTATATCAAATCCAGCGCAGGCCGGGATAGAAAACCATTACCATCTGGAATGCTGTTTGGTGGCCAACGCGGAACGAGCTGGTGGTCTCCATAACTGGCGTCCATTTTATTGCTGCTCGCAACAGAGAGGCCAAGGTTAGATCCATCTCCATGGGGCAGTCTATCCTCTGCCCCTAAGGGCAGTCCTTCTAGCCCGTGACAGAGGCCTGCTGACATTCAATGCTGGGAGGCTGGTGCTTTGCTGCCTACACGGTACCAGGGCTCACAGTCTGGGTCTCTTCTTGCCAGCCTGGAATTCACTTTAAAAACACCAACGTGCATTTTCAGTATGGTTACTCACCCAGCTTGTGGTAATAATTAGAGGGAGGGGGAGGTTGTGAATACAACTCCCCCCAACCCACACAAAGACTGTCCTGGGAACGTACCCGGATAAATGTCTGGTTATCCAGGAACAGCTGGCAGGCATGTTTTTATGACGATTACACAGGAGTCTTGTTTTATGTGCACCAAGCGACTTGCTTGCTTATACACCTAGCTGTGCAAAATACATTAAGGCAGATCATGTTACGTGTGCCACATAATCCTCCAGGCTCCCTCCAGGGTGGAGGTAATTGACGTGGACACACCCAGCTTTTAATCTTTTTTCACAGAGCTGCAAATTCCTTACCTGCTGATTGCAGTTGAAAGGTTTGGAGCAGTAAAACGCATGAAAGTCCCACAGTTCCCTACAGTCTAAGCTTTACTAAAACCAGATTTTTTATTATCATCTGTATAACTGTAGCACCTAGGAACCCATCATGGACGAGGACCCCATGCTGCTAGATGTTGTACGGACACAGAACAAACAAAAGACAGTCTCTGTCCCAAAGAGCATACAGTTTAAGGATATTTACCTTGCAGGGTTACCGGCTTGTGCACATGAGCAAGTAGAGAAGGTTAGGTGCACAATGGAATATAGATAGAGAAACCAACAAGGCTAGAAGAGCCATTGTTAATGAACTTGGTGTCTATTTTTTATCCCCATCTTAATGGTGGCCAAGCCCCGCAGTGCTCGTTGTGTGTAGGCAGCGTGAACCAGACCTTGCAGCTTCTCCCTGTTTGGGTTGAGATTTTGTAGGGCTGTCAAGCGATTAAAAAAATTAATCTCAATTAATCGCACTGTTAAACAATAATAGAATACCATTTATTTAAATATTTTTGGGTGTTTTCTACATTTTCAAATATATTGATTTCAATTACACCACAAAATACAAAGTGTACAGTGCTCACTTTATATTTTTATTACAAATATTTGCACTGTAAAAAACAAAAGAAATAGTATTTTTCAATTCACCTAATACAAGTACTGTAGTGCAATCTCTTTATCATGAAAGTTGAACTTACAAATGTAGAATTATGTACAAAAAAATTGCACTAAAAAATAAACCAATGTAAAACTTTAGAGCCTACAAGTCCACACAGTCCTATTTCTTGTTCAGCCAGTCGCACAAACAACTTTGTTTACATTGCTGCCCGCTTCTTGTTCATAATGTCATCTGAAAGTGAGAACAGGTGTTCTCATGGCACTGTTGTAGCCGGCGTCACAAGATATTTACATGCCGGATGCGCTAAAGATTCATATGTCCCTTCATGCTTCAACCACCATTCCAGAGGACGTGTGTCCATGCTGATGATGGGTTCTGCTCGATAGCAATCCAAAGCTGTGCGGTCCAACACATGTTCATTTTCATCATCTGAGTCAGATGCCACCAGCAGAAGGTTGATTTTCTTTTTTGGTGGTTCGGGTTCTGTAGTTTCTGCATTGAAGTGTTGCTCTATTAAGACTTCTGAAAGCATGCTACAAAGCATAGTACAAATATTTGAAATCAAAAGTAATAATATAAAGTGAGCAGTGTACACTTTGTATTCTGTGTTGTAACTGAAATCAATATATTTGAAAATGTAGAACACCACCCAAAAATATTTAATAAATTTCTATTGATATTCTATTGTTTAACAATGCAATGAAAACTGCGATTAATTTTTTAAATCATGATTAGATTTGAGTTAATCACGTGAGTTAACTGCGATTAATTGACAGCCCTAGTTTTGACCCATCACTGGCGTTTCTGTAGAACCCAAACCATCAAGCAATCTCCATCCACTCCCTCATGCTCCTTGGTTTATGGCTAGTTCAGGATTTCCTCTACCCATTTGGCACAGCTTTTTGAGGTTGTGCTGGGTCACTTCACTCCCTTTTTCCCTACTGCAGCCTAGTTTGGGGGCAATGGCTTTGTGCTCTAGGTGACATGTAAATCAAGCTGTCATTGCTCTAGGCAGGTGACCCTTTGCTCTAATATGGGAGGGATGGGCAGAAGGTGTTAAACAACTCAATCAAGCCCCCTCTATCTCCCTTTAATAACCATGTCCAGGGTGTTATTTTCTTGCCAAGTGAGGGCAGGAGCTGACACTGGTGCACAGCAGAGACCAGAAAGGCATCCGCCTTAGGGCCACCTAAGGGTCCCCATTAGGAGTACAGGAGCATGAACCAATAGAGGCAGTTTTCACCCAGCTTGCATGTCCATTTCCCATGCTCCCTGTGCACTACCCGTAAGGGAGGGCTGCCTCTTTCCGGCACAATGCCAGGGGAAGGTGGTGTGCTGCATGATGACAATCTGTTCCCTTATGCAGCATGATTTAAGAATCAAGGGAATCCTTTGCCATCATAGTTGATGGCAATGCTCCAAGAGACTAGCCGCAGAAGCTCTGCCAGAGACCACTGATGTGTTTCGGGTAGAGACTAGGAAGCCAGCACACCACGTGGTGGAAAAGCAGGGGTGGGCCCCGGATGCACCTAAAATGTCAGGAATCCTTGACGAGGCTCACCCTTCCAGCCTCTGGCTGAACATCTGTTTCTCTCCAACTCCTCTGCCTCCCACACACGGGGCACCAGCAACAAGTGGCCAACAGCTGTGCCCTTCACCACTGTGTCTGGGCTTGCTCTCACTGTGGAACTCAGCTAAAAGGGATCCTGGCTTAGGGCCGGGACAACCCTAAGGCCCAAGGAGGGAGCAGGGATGACACTGTGGAGCAACCAAACCAGAGCTGTTCTGCTGTCCAGGGAAAGGGGCAGGAACCCATGTGCCTGTGCAGGGAGTCCTAATCCTCTCTATGGCAGGCAGCCAGGCTCCAGTGGGGATCCCTGTGCCCCACCACCCATGGGGAGTTGGGATCATGGATTCACAACTAAGCAGAACAACCAGGAGATGGGTGGCTGCAGCAACGGAGATGGCTATTGCAAACCTGTGGTTGCAGCAAGGGCATTCTGCTGCTGCTCTGCGCCAGAGGGTCCATCTGCCCAGCCCTCCCTAGAGCACCATTTGCTTTGGTTGGGGCAAGATCGTGGCAGAAGATAGGAGCGGGTCAGCACAGAGCCCTCCTGTCCTATGCGCTCCCTTCGCTGCCTGACTTCTCGCTGCCCTTTTCAGATGCAACTCGGAGGTGAAATATGACTCAGAGAAACACTACAGGGACGACATCTTCTACGGACCCATCCCCACCATAACTGCCTACAGCGAGACGGTCATCGCCACGCCAAACTGCACCTGGAGGAACTACAAGTCGCAGCTGATCTTCGAGCCCCGACAGAAGCCCCTGCGGTTCCAGAGCACAACCATCATCTTCCCCAAACGCACCAAGAACATTTACCGAACCACCCTCACCTACAGCCTGGGCTGTGCCAAGCGCTGGTTCGCATCCAGCGTGCAGCTGGAGCTGTGCGAAGAAACCAGCCCCTGCGTCATCTACAGCGAGACCCTTTCGTCCGCCCGTGGGGGGCTCTGACGACCACAAGGCCGCGTCCTTCGCTGGCCTCTCCGGACAGACAGATTTGGCCAGGTGCCTTCATTGATGGCAACGGGCCCTTGACTACTAGCGGCTGGGCGTGCGTGGTCTTAGACGCATCTGAACTGCTCCAAGAGGAGGCCTAGAGGGGTCGTACTCTTTATGGATTTGGTCAGCACAAGGCTGGCGTGTGTTGTGGGACATTTTTGATGTTCACGCTCTGGATTTTTATTTTATTTTTTGACACATCTCTATTTTAAATAGCATTTCAATGAAATCAGACAGCAAAGGCCCTAGGTTTGCAGTTACCATATGTTATAGTGCTGCTTCCCAGCTCCGTGGGTCTTCTCTAGCACGTAGGCACGACTTAGCAGTGCCTTGGAAGCTGATCCTGTCTGATCGGAGAAGACCAGCTGCAGACTCACCATCCAACCTGCACAGCTGCTATCTGCCTGCTTCTCCTAGTGTTTAAACACAGAGAAGATACTTGTTATTTTTAATTGCATAAAACATCGATCCCACTCCGAATCCGCATCTGGAGGACTGCTCCAGGATTGCATTGCAGCACCACAGTGACCTCCGATTTAACTTTTTTTTTTTAAAAAAATTGTCACCAAAACAGGGAAGACAATCGATCGTGTTGACAGGGCACCAGCCTTTCCAGAATAGGCAAGTGCCAAACTCTCATTCGAGACCCTTCTGAGGAGCCAGATGTTTACATGCCATAGCGGGATACCGTGCAAGGGGCTTCTAGGGGAGCCGAGAATGGAATGCTTCAGGGGAGATTTGCATTCTAAGGAGGATGCAAGCCAGGGAAAATGGCAGAAAGCTTAGCTAACAGGGATAAAACACACAGAGAGGACAGATCTAATTCAGGATTAACCTGATTTTATGCAAAGGCAGCTTACGACAATCAGGTTAACTAGGTGTAGGAGAATATGCTTTCAAGGGCAATTCCTTGAGGACCAAAAGTCTTTTCTGTTATATGAGATGATAAAGACCCTAGCAGGAGCAGAATTTTAAACTCCGAGTTGAAGACTGTCAACAGGACAGATGTTTCCAAAATTCAGCAGAATGGGGCCGAGGCTCATCGCCAGCCTGCTGAGTCCGGTAATAGTGCACAATAGTAATAATTCATCCAAGGACAATGAAAGGAACCGCCTATTCCTACCCTCTGTTCCTCCCCCAAGCTGGTTACTTCCCATGCAGCTGTAAAAACACGGAGGTGGGCAGCCTTCAGAAGGTGCCAGCACCAGCAGCCAGCTTCAAACCTGGCTGATCCCTCCCTGCCACCTACAAGCTCTCGGAGATCTGGCACTAACAGATCCTGTCACTGGGTTAGACGGCGTCTGCATGTCGCCTTGTCCCCGAGACAGACCCCTGCTAGCAGAGACTGATTTGACACCCTTTTCCCACCTCTTCTTCACAAAGAATGGATTTAACCTCCTGGTACTTTATTTTTTTGTGAGCTGAAGCTGGAAGAGGGAAGTTGGTTGCTCTTTTTTAAATGCTCACTTTCACTTGTATCTAAGCTCCGAGGAAACCGTCCGCTCTAGGGCTTCAACTGGCATCAGCATTGAAAGGGAACGAGAAAAGAGAACAACAGTGCTCTGGCAGGCTCTGTTTTAGTGCAGTACTCCATATGTGGTATCGCTGTACTGATCTGTTGTTAGCTGTTTTCATTTCCCTCTGGGGATAAACTGCAGCAAGACAAGCACGGCTCTGGCCAGGAAAGGAATTAAGGAAATCATGCCCATAGTTATGAAAAATGAACCCATCCAGCATCACCCACAAGGATTATTTGATGTACCTACAAGTGGGACTTTTGTGTTGATTAGACTACAACAGGAACAATGCTAAGCAACAGTGCGTCAGTAAATGACAATGCCTACGCAGAGGGGTAAGAAAGCAATACAAGATCCCAAAGCTGTTACTGCTTTGTGAATACTGGCCAACAGGGCTGGGATTGTCAATGGAGACAAAAGGAATTAGACACCTAACTCTCACTGGATTTGTATGGGGTTTGGACACCTACAGTAAAATTCTGAACAGCACCTAAGTGATTTAGGAGGCTAAGTTCCATTTTCAAAGGAGACAAACTGAGATCCGCAAAGGTATTTAGATACCTAACTCCTAGGGGAATTATGCACCTAAATATATTTGAGGATCTGGGCCTTGGGCACTTACAAACTTTTAGTCTCATTTAAAATCAATAGACCGTAGGTGTCTACGTGCCTATGTCACTTTGGCAAATGGGACTTAGATGCTCTTGAAAATGTTATCTGTAACTCCTGCAGGCTTTTTAGCTAAACAGCTCTGGAAGTTAATGTCTATTTGGTCCCTCCCCCCCCCCCGCCCAGTGTTTTGTTTTGTATTTGTCTTGCTGCAATTCTGATTCAGTTATTTCAGTGTACACATGACCAGCCAAGTTACAACACCTAATAATAAGGAATAACTCAGACTCCTTGCCCAGAAAGTTTGTAATCACATGAACGCCCACAGCTGTTAAAAATGCCATGATAAACTACAAACAAACAAACCCCTCCAGATATTTAAAAAAAACTGATTTGAAAAGATCAGGTTTCCTTCTACGTAAGCGGGTGAATGATCCTGCTCTTGTGGGGAACGTTCCTAGCTTACACACTACCCCAATGGAATCGGCTAGCGAAAGGATCGGAGTCCTCGCTCCCACTCCCATTACCCTGCCTGACCTCAAGGGCTCCCCTTCAACTCTCCTATGTGGCAGAGCCCTCGTAACCCCGAGAAGGCTGAATCCAGGATTCCTGCGGGGACTCGACCCCCTATCTTGTGGTGGTCACTTAGGACAGGGGATAAGGTGACCTCACTCCGGGGTGCTCTCTCCACTCTGGACCCTTCCCTGACCCACTGATCATTGCGCGTAGTTCAAAACAAATACAATTTATTAAACAGCAACCAATTAAAAAACAAGGACAACATGGGAAAGGCGAAAACACGTCTCTGTGGGCACGGGGGAACCCCAAACAGCGTCTCTGGCACATCCGGGCAGTTCACAGTCTGTTCCTCGCACGGCCCAGGCCCCTGCCCAGGCCCTGGCTGTGCTGCAGGGATGCTGCGGGTCGGAGACTTGCTCTGGCGGTGGCTCTAGGTGGCCGGGCCCTTCTTCCCAGCGTCGCCCCTCGTCGGGGTTACGACCCCCTCCATGCAAAGCCTCTTGGCTGGGGGCGTCTCCCTGCGCCGGGCCACTGCCCAGATCCCCCTCACGCTCCCCAGCTGCTCACCGCACCCGGCTCCGGCCCCACTCTGCCTCCAGCGCAGCTCCCTGGTTCTCTCTGGCCGGCGCAGGCCTGCTCCCCGGCTCCGCTCGGGCCCAGGCAGCTCCCGCTCCCACGGAGGACGGGACTCCTGGCCTCCCGGCCTCCCTCATTGGCCAGCCTGCCCTGTCAATCAGGGTGACTTGGAGCGTTGTCCTCTCCCATTGCCCCCAGGGAGCGTCAGTCTCAGGGTCCTGATTTCTCATCGGCCCATCCCCCTTCTATTGGTACTGTGAGATGGCCAGCCAAAAAACCCCACTGAGTTTCAGTACGGGGCCAACAGCCCCCTTACGTTCTGTTTCAAAAGCCATGGGGAAAGGCAATTCATTTGTGTAACCAGAACTCTTTCCTTTCTGAACCAGGGCCATGCTTGGGGGGTTTGTTTGTTTTAAAGAAGCATATTTTTTTATTCAGACACTAACTTGACGTCTTAATGTATCTCGGAAGTGTTGATTGCAGTGACACCGCTAGCACTGAAAGCTGTGCACTTGCTCTGTCCAGCACATTGACTTCAGACATAAAGGAGCATAGTATTTGCCCCAAACTATCCAGCTTCAAATGTGTGTGTGTGTGTGTGTTGGGGGGGTGTCCTACCATAACCCACTTAGGGTATGTCTTCATGGCACAGTTAACTCGGGTAAATGGCATCCAGGTCTGAGTTGTCTGCAAAGCCACACAAGCTACTGGGGCCTTGCATTTCCCCATGTGCGTCAGTAGACTTCAGGGGGCATAGCCTATGGTCCTTTGTGCAGTGGTCAACTGGGCCGCTCTGTAATCCCTTCCCAGTGAATTGTGGGAGAACTTGTCTGTCCTTCCGGGTGCATGGAGGGAAATTTTGGGATAGTTTGGAGGACTATTGGCACACAAGTGATTTAGCCTGTGTCCTCACTGCAAAGTGGGTGGGTTACCAGCTCGAGTGAAAGTAGCCACTGAGCGCTAACCCAGCTCCACAGCACCACCAGACTCAGGGGGGAGGGTTGTGTTTGTGGACGGGATGGGTGTTAGGGCCAATGTCTGAGCAAGAGCCCAAATTACCTCTGCAGTGAAGACAGACCCCGAGGCTGTTCAGGGCTTTCCAAAGAGTGGACAGAGTGGTAAATTGAGGCTCCATTTCCCATGAGCTGAAGGGGAACCCCAAGGTCCTTTAACCTGTATTCCTGCTCTCAGATTGGAACTTAATCCCCCTCACACTCACTCTAAAATTAGAAGAGCCCACCCCAAGGTTGCACCTTTTTGGACAATCTGGACCTGATTTCCCCTTGATGAGCCCTTTAGACTTCCAACAGGGGACTTACAAGCTGCAGTTCAGCCTTACCTGTTAAATTCCCTGCTCTTGTTGGTCACAAGGGGCAGGCCAGACTCAGAAGGCAAACTAAATGGCCGTCCCTTGCCAGGCTGGCTCCGCTTTGATGTAGTCTTGCCTTCAGGAATCCCGCCGGCTATTTGTTCTGCACACCAGCCCTTGCCACAGCGACGTCTGTAGCTGAGCCGATGCAGCGGGTCACTTGTGCTGCTCTCCCTCATCGCAGCATGCTGGGCAGACACCACTTCGCTGCCTAGGGAGCCTGTTCTTCCAGCCTTTGCTTTATGAATGCCAGCTGCTGCAAAAAATCTGGTTGGCAAATGAAATCCAGGGGCAGACACTTGACTCGCTGTCCGTTCTTTGGCCCCACTCCCCTGACACTCTGCTTAAGTCAAAGCTTCCTCGGCAGCCTGTGACTGGCTCTTGGGAGGCTGCCCAAGGTGGGAGGAAAGGTACAAGGCACCTTTCCCACCCCCACTGTGCACAGTCCCAGTCCTTGTGCCCCCAGGACACATGCTCCCCCAAAGGGGGCAGAGAGCACTGCAGGCTGGCTAACTGCAGAGGTGAATACACACTGCACTGTCTTAGGGGGTGGGCAGTGTGTGCTATGTTCTCCTGGTGTTCACACTAGGGTGGTGTGACTCTGCACTATGCCTGCCACCGCCCAGAAGGCACAACCCAGCCCTTACTCACCATATCTTTTCCACCCCTTGCCCTCCCAGAACAGCTCCACTCCACGCTGAGGCGAGCTCCCAGCAGGCATAAGCATGGTCACTGTGCGAAGGTTCTGCTGGCTCCCAGCAGTCGCCAGGGCCAGACGTAAAACACGCTGGTTTGGAGCGCGAGCGTCTTCGTCCTTCCAAACTAATCTACCCCCAGTTCTGGGCTTTGTTTGCTGTGCAAACACTTAAACGCGCTTTCAGACTAGAAAACATACTTGAAAGAAATGTCCAAACGTGCCGTTCTCGGCTCTGGGGAGCAAAAGTGATTTTTATTGGCTTGTTTTGCCTTAAAAAGAAAAAAAAAATAGATTCACAGACGTGGTTTCTTAACAGACAGACTGTCCAAAAAGCAGCAATCGCTCGAATCCTGAATATGGCTCAGCTTCAGTGGCTGCAGAACAGTTTGCACTGATCAGGCCTCTGGAGAGCTGCAAGATATTTCGCTTGTTAGGAGACCGAAAAAGCACAGGAGGTTATTGAACATCCTAGGGAGCAATGAAATCAGTGTCACTGGGTGCCAGCAGGACTGAAAGGGAAAACATACAATCTGAACTGTATCATTAGCGCTGAGATATCCTGAATAATAATCTTACTGAGGAACATGAATGGATCTAAACCAGGGACGTGGAACTATAATACAGCACGTGTGGTAGTTGTAGGGTTTTTCAAATACCTTCTAACATCTAATTACCGATTTGGACTAGGATTATGTCTGTGCAGATCTATAATAGATCGGGCCCTATAGTCTATAACAGCTCCAATTGACGTCATTTATCTTGTCCTTGTTTTCAGTCAGGGGTGCCCAAAATACAATTTGTGGGGTAACTTGGTTCATTCCCGATGCAGCCCAGCGCTGCAGTACAAATACCCAGCCAGGTAATTCAGTATACTAATGACCCTAGCTAGCCATTTGTATGTGCGGTTACCTGATCGGCACATGCAATCACAGTGATTGGTCTCCTAGATTAAGTGCATGATTGCACAGGTAGCTGGTTTGAAAAGCTGGTTAGGCGCTGGAGATTTACAATAAGCTGACAAGCAATGGGGCGAAGGTTCAGCGGAATAAGGTGTGCAAAGCATTGGCAAGAGGAAACGCTTCTGCAGATGGAACCCACTGGCTCATGCTAAGCAGGGATTATACCCAACAGGTCTGATCTCCCCTTGTTCCCCCGGCTGGGACAAGGTTCTGGGGGCTCCCTGCAGGACTGGGCCCTTACAGCACCAGGTTTTTATTTAACTTGTCTAAGGGCTCTAGCCAACTCCCCGTGAAATCAGCCAAAAGACTCCTACTGAGCTCAGTGGCAGTCAGATCAGACCCTGTTGCAGTCACATTTATTGTTTGCTAGTTTAATGCTCTCTTTCAAAGCAACGTCATCAGTTACAGCCTAGATTTCCTTGACGTCGCCTCTCATTCAGCGTGGTCTTGTACCCATGCCAGTTTCCTGTAACGTAGTTGCAACAAGATGGGTCAGTTTTCTTTTGTTTTAAATCTGTCCCGTTGGGCATTCATACACAAATACATCCCAGATACTAGGAGAACCACTGACTTCACTGGGCTTTTGGTTTGATGCCGAATCAGTGCGTGAATCACCCATGTGCTTGTGATAGTCAGAAGCAGCCATGTCTTGCCTTCTTCCTACACAGTGCTTTTTACCCACTCGCTAGCCATATCCCTGTGGCCTGTTTACATGTTGCCAATAGTCAGAAGTGTTGCAAACAAAGCTCCTTTTTTGGTTTGGAGAATAATAATGGTTACATCTCACTTGAACACCATAAATTGGATTCTAGGTTTGCTATGTCAATCAGAAAAGGCTAATTTTTTGCCAATTAATTTCTGCCAGCAGCAAATAAATGCCTTATTTGTAGCGTTTTGTGCATTTAAAGGGGCTGTTTCATTTTACAGAGCTCTCTTTTTTTAAAGGGATATAATTAATTTTAAACAACGGATCTTTATACATTTATTTTTCCAGCGTTACAGGCTGTTAATCTACAATGAGTAAATGTAGCTTTGAAAAGGTGTATTTCCCTGAGTAGTTACTTACCAATGTCACCCAAGCCCTTGAGCTTTTTTGACCTGTTTGTTTTCCATCATGCCATGAGCCCAATGGATAGAGTTGGTCAAGATCTTTCTTTTAATACGTTCCTGCCCGCAGTGAAAATTTGTCTTTTTTTTTTTTTTTTTTTAAACCAGAAACTTCTGCAAAAAGCTCCCGTTTCCCCCCAAAAATGTTCTGCTTGGCCATCCCAACCAGAAATTTGGAAATGTCGATATTTTTTACATTTTGAGGGGGTTGTTTTTCTATACCATTTTGTCACAGGATGTAATAGAATCAATTATGCCCAGAGTTTGTTTGTTCTTTGTTTTTCATAATTCCTTTGTAACATTTTGAACGAGAGAGAGAGAGAAAAAGAGACAGACAGACAGACTCTGGGCATCACTTATTTTATTGCATCCAGTGACAAAAAGAGAAACCCTCCCCAAACAAAATACTGACATTTCTATATCTCTCAGTTCAAGATTTTGACATTTTCCAAAACAAAATTTGCAAAAAATTTTTTAAAAAATTCAGAACACACATTACTTTGAAAGTTTTTTTGAAAGGGTTATTCCCTTCTTTGACCAGCTCAACACAGAAGCTCTCCTCGAGGTGAAATAGACACGGATTCATGTCGAAGGCCCGTGATTTCTAAACTTGTGAAAAAAGGGATAGTTTTTGATAGCAGCATTTCAGTGAGCAGCGGGGCAGGCATGTGTATGTTACTTATAATTTATGTTGACTGTGTCTTGCAAAAAAAATTTAAATATATTAAAAATTAGAAAAGGTAGCTAAAGAATGAGTCAGCAAAAATCTGTGTAAAGTGAACTGAAGACGACAGGGTGTGGGAATCTGATATAAATGTTACTGAGTCTGTATGTGAACATCACAAAGTAGGATATTTTTACTATTTTCATCTTTCTGGACATTCTACCTGTAGTGACACAGACACATTTTCCTTCCTTGAGGCTGAGGAACCAAAAACCAAAACAAAACAAAACACCTCCTGATCTGCATCCATTCAGGCTGATTGAAAACAGTGAATCTCAGAATTTGGCCTGAAGCCCTCAGATCCTGCACCAGCGCTGTGGCATGCCCTTGTGGAGCCAGGTACACAGTGTGGCTTTCAAGGCAGTCGAAGTCTGTGGAAAGGCTCACGTTGATTTCAATAGGTTTTGGGTCAGGCCGTAGGCGACTGTGGGTGGGATCTTCAAATGCTCCCAGTGTCGACCTAACTCTGCTCCCACTTGAAGTCAGTGAGAGCTAGACCCCATTGGTGTCATTGGGAGCAACATTAGGGCCAATGCTGATCACATCTAAAAAGCCCACGCTGCTAACAGATGAACCATTTTATTTTTAAAGTGTTGGGATGCCCTTTTCTCTCTAGCCAATATGTCCATTGTCCAAACCAGCTAATGTATTCTCTCATGGGAATCCTGAACTGCAGGTGGAATTGAAAGATGTTTGATGGTTAGAGAAGTGGCTCATGCTCTTGGATGTGTTGTATTTCTATTTTTATAATTCTAATACTCTAAGTGCTTGTAAAGTACTTTACTGTTGTATATGTGGTGATCTGGTACTTCGTGATACCCTTTTATTTTTGTATTTTTTCTCTCTCCACAATAATCACTTCCTGTTCAATTCATAGAAAATAATTTAAGAAAACAAATGTATATATCTTAATAAAATGCAGAAAAGCAGAATGCTCACATGTCTGGCTTTTGCTTCCTCTTCCATGCACAACAACTTGCGACTCACTGCCTAGCCTTGTATTAGTACAGTCTAACCAGATGGGATATTTTTTGTGATGCTTCTATTGGATGTCTTCTCTCTAGTGGGTTTGGGTTAGGAAGTCCTGGTAGCATGTTGTCAATAAGACAAATATCCAAACTTTCTTTTGATTGGGAGTTTTGGGATGGGAACATGAGGGAGGGAGTAGAAAGTACATTTCAGCTTTTCCTTAAGCCACTCTCAACAGAATATACTCGGTGAAACACAATCTACAGGAGTTAGTTGTTAAATAACTGGATATTTAGGGAGAAAGGCTCTTGTGATCTAGGCACAAGACTGGGGGTTAGGAGTGCTGGGTCTGTAGCTGGCTCTGCCACAGACTTCCCGTGTGACCTTGGATAAAGTGTGAGAATCACTAGGGACTGATGATCCCATCTTCAGAAGTGCCTCAGAGACTTAGGAACCTTTGTCCCACTTTCAAAAGAGGGAGGCACTTAGGAACCTGACCCCCTTCGAAAGTCAACAAGACGTAGCAAACTCCTAAATTCATAGAGGTCAGGTCCATCAATGGCTATTAGCCAAGAAAGTCAGGGACACAACCCCAGGCCCCATGTGTCCCTAAACCTCCCACTGCCAGAAGTATCTGGCACTGGCCACTTTCAGAAGACAGGCTACAGGGCTCGCTGGACCATTGGTCTGACCGAGGCTGGCTGTTCTTTTGTTAAGTCAGCTGGGCATTTTTGAACATTTTATGTTAGGAGACCTAGTTGATTTTATCTTTGTATGATTTTATGGAGTCACTTAATCTCTGAGACTCAATCCCCAGCTGCAAAGTGAGGGTAATAATAATAATAATAATAATGATGATACTTAGTGCTTATCTAGCACTTTTCATCAGTAGAGCTCAGACTGCCTTAGAAATTAGGGCAGAACCATCCTAACCCTTTCCTACATTACAGGGATGTGAAGCGCTTTGAGATCCCCCGATGGAAAGCTTATCTCTAAAGTGCAAAAGATTATTGTTATTGTAAATTATAGACTTAGGATCAAATGTACTCAGGTCACAGCAAAGTGAGATGCAGCCAGGTTGCTTTTATACTGATAGAATAAACCAGCTAAGTGCATGAAGGCATGGAACGCATGACATTCTAACTATTCTGTTGATAAGTTAACGCACTTATAGCTGCTAGAGATGGAAGAGACCTATTAGGGCACTGAGCCTTCTGCCAATGCAGGGCTGCTCCCTACCATGTATTTTTAGAAGCTCCTATGTGTCATTGAAATAAAATGTTCATCACTTTGGAGTAATGGTTTGGGGTTTTTTGCCACTGACCCTCCCACCAAACCCAAGGAACTTACAGTGTGAAGCACAATGGAACCAGCTCACTGGGATGCCTGTTCTTTGCAGCCTTGCCGTTTAAAGGATTTTTGTCCCACTCATTGGCTGTGTTGGTCCATTAGTCCCATGGATAGAACATCCAATCTCCTGTGTTAATCCAATCTTCTGATGCCTTAGAAAAACCTCCCACTCCTCTTCAGCCTCTCTCCTTTTCTCCCAGCACACAAGCGTGGGGTTCATTTGCCAGCAGCGTAATCCCCTGTAGCGGACAGAGGAAGGAGTGGGGTTTCTTTGTGATGGCTGGTGCCAGGAAGAGCAGATTGGTCTGCTCTCTTGAGGACAGGGATCTCCCAAGTAATGATATTGACAAGCTCCACCAACAGAGCAGAGCAGCAGTAGGGCTCTAGCTCGATGAGACCTGCTTGGGTATCCCTGGGAGACTTGCTGGAGATTGCTAGTGCACGGCCTACCATGACGAAACAGCAGCAGCACTGGAACAACAGCCCGTCAAGCTGCATCTCAGCCACCATCACCAGGGCTGAGTCCTCCCTTCGGCGTACGTGAGGCAGCATGACCAATTAGAGCAGGGAACTGGAACGTTCTCCTCCTGATTCTGCCACCCTTACGTGCAGCCTCACTAGGTGACCTGCCCCCATCCACCAGTAACAACTGGAAGTTTCTGTGTGTGGTTTGGGGCAAGACAGAAATCATCACGAATACTCACATTGCCTACCTGCTCATGGCTTCAGTTTCGCACTCTCTAATATGGAGATGATACTATTTACTACTCTGGATGTGGGAGGGAGGGGTAGTATTATTTGTAGTACAATATTTCCCAGAAGCTCCAATGGAGGTCAGAGCCCTGTTGGGCTAGGTGTTGTACAAACTCACAGTGAGGGTCAGTCCTTGCCCCGAAGAGCTTGCAAGCTAAATAGGCAAGATGGACAAAGGGCAGGAGGGTAAACTGAGGCACAGAGAGGTGTGACCTTCCCAAACTCACACAGCAAGCCAGCCAGAGATTCAGGAAATAGAACCCATGTCTCCTGACACTCAGACCAGCCCCATAATCACTACACCACACTGCCTCATGCCGGGAGGTTTAATTGATGTTTGTAAAGGCTCCAAGAGCCACAGATAAAAGATGATATAGCATCAGATGCTCAGTCTTGACTGTTAATGTATTCTGAAGCACTTTTTGTCCAGGCCAATTTTAAATGATTCAAGCAAAGAAGCTTCTACCACTTCTCTCAGGAGACTGTTTCACAATCAGAGATTTCACTGTTTTGAAGTTTTTCCAGTCATTCAGTCTAAATTTCCCTTTACCTCACTCACCCCACCACACCTAATTGGATAACCCTAGCGTCCAACCTGTTAATTCCTCTCTCATAGTTTTTCCTGTATGCCTTTCAAACACTGTGAAACAATGCTGATGTGACACGCTTTGACTGGTTTCATATCCAGGAATTAATACACTAGTACAACAACATGCAAGTTTTACAACTTGTTTTATACGTCAGTCTTGCTTAATAACTTTCCTAACAGTCAAGACAGATGCACCACCTGTATTAGGGAATTAAAACCCTGCCTAACTCTGAAGTTAGTTGAAAAGACATAGCTGTGAATGTCATAGACTCACATGAAGAAAGCACAGCCAGCATGCTGGGAGAATTCTCAGCTGTCTTCCAAGCCCTAGAATGTCTGCAAGAAGAATATTGTCTTAACCCTTACGGACAAGTCTTATAGGATTTAATAGGAGTGAAACCAATAGGTGTCTACAGAAAGGATTGTTAAAACCTATAGCGCTGAAGAGAGAAGGATACCATATGCAAAAGATCTACTTGTCTATTCGGTTTGATAGGATGGTTGAAAAGCCTACAAGAAGGTGATCATTTTCTTTTTCTGCACACAAATCTTTGGTGAGTCATCCATCAGAAAACAAACCAAAATCCTTTTGCCCTAACAGACAAAGTAGATACTGAACCTGATACTATGGAGAGGGTGGAAGATTTGGAAAAGGCAGAACTATCTACCGAGTGGGCTGGTTGGGACTCAGAGGCAAATAAAATATCATTATGCAACTATTCTTGGTATTTAAACAAAACATTAGCATCATCCAGTGAAAACTGTTGTAGCAGCTAAGCCCTCAGAGGCAAAAGCAATCTCTGTGTTGGATGAAGGACATGCATTTTGGATAGTAAAATCAGATGAGCCAAGCTCTAAGCTAGCGACTTTTACTATGCCATTTGGATCTTATAAATTTAAGCGAATGACATTTGGTATTAGTTCTGCTCCAGGGATATTTCAAAAAGTAATTGCCTAGATCTCAGAGGGATTACAAGGTGCTGAAGTTATGGATGGTGCCTTAATTTGGACTAGGCACCTTAAAGAACAGAAGGAAAAAAATGTAGGCAAGTTTTGCAGACAGCAAGAACCTTAAACTTAAAAAGTCAAAAAACCTGATGTCACCAAAGTTACTGATATTGGGCATCGATTGGACAAATATGGCTTAACTGCAGATTCAGATAAAATAAAAAGAAATAGCTGAGAGCTCCATTCCATCATGCAAAGCACAGCTAGGGAGGCATATGGGGATGACAGAACCATTTGTCAAATTTTATTCCAGATCTCTCTCCGGTCAATAAGCCATGAAGGGAATTGCTGGAAAATTAACTTGCCCGGTAGTGGGAAGCCAGCCAAAAACAGGCATTTGAGCCGTTTAAACCACTGATCACCAAGCCACCAGTTTGAACCTATCCTGGCTGAGCTAAGGGAACTGGGGGCTGAATTAAGGCTTGGCTAACACAGCAGTGCAAGGGTATAAAGGGGTGCAAGGTCACGAGCCCTCCCCCCCACCACTATCTCCTCAATGGGCTACTACTTCCACTGGGCAGTTGGTAATATCAGAACCTAGCCCTGTACTGTCAGCAGATGGGTCTTCTGAAGAGCTAGGTGACGCCTTAATGCAGAAAGGGCCATCCAGTCGCATTTGCATCAAGATCCTTAAACAAGACGGAAAGAAACTGTGAAAGAGAGAGACTCAGTTTTACATAAATCAAAATGAACAGGTTTATAAGGCTGGTCTGAAGAATGTCTGAAGTCTAACTCTGCTCAGACCTAAGTGCTACCTGTGTCCGACCTGTATAATTGTATCCACCTGTGTGCTGGGCTGGATTTCTGCTGGGCTATCCATGGTTCTGAGCGATTCTCTATGAATTCATTCACAGGGTTCTCTCTCTCTCTCTCTCTCTCTCTCTCACCTAGCCGAGCTGCTGTCTGTGGCAGTGACAGGAAAACAATATTTCATAAGTAACTGGCAAGTGGAGTTATTCATTATTAATGCAGACAGTTCTGAAGGTGAAAGCAAGCAGTATTTGGCAGCAAGAACGGTTAATGAGAATGCCATTAATTAAGTCAGTCTGCAAAGTGATTCACAGCACAGCTGGCCGACTGCTCAGCCTCTCTGTTTCTTTCCTGTCAACTAAACATAAAAATGTCATTTGGGGTACATTTCTCCTACTTATGAGTCTTACTGCTAGCACATCACAGCTCTACCAGAGGGCTAGTTTCAGCACAGGAAGAGTATTTCTTGGATGGCATCTCTGTAAATGCAGTGGAAGGGCGGCCGAAATGGAGCAGGCAAACACGGGGCTAGAGCGCTGAGCCAGTGTCAGTGACTTACAGTGGCGAAGAAAGATGGAGGTAGACAAGAAAGTACAGCCCAGATGGAATTGTGGGATAGCAGCACATGGGCTTGATGTGCTTGCATTCTCACTGCAAAGTAGGTGAGCTGATCCCTCATAATAGCTCCTTGAAATACAAATGTTATCAGTGCTTCTTCCAGACGGCTACTGCCCCTTTGCATCACTAGCCTGGGCCTTTTGATACCATTAGTAATAACCACGTTTATTACAGCAACACCCGAGGGCCAATCAAACACAGGATCCCCACTGTGCTGGGTGCTGTACAAACAGAGAGTCATAGACGGACCCTGTCCCCAGCATCCAGGCCTCTGCTACACCAAGTACTTCCCACAATATCACCCCAAAGCTAACTAATACTTTTCAGTGAGAGGCTAATTCGTTTGTTTCTTTAAAAGTCACTAACTCAGAATTAGCCACGTGTGGCATCATGGGACTCCACTGGCTGGAGGAGAGTTAGAGCGACTCACATTTCTGACAGCCAGGATCTGCGTGGATCTGAGTGGGTGGGCCCATGTGCACATGGCCACGGGCACTGGTTGTGCACAGAAAGGTGGGGGTGAATGCACTTAGGTGCACAGAGGGGTGAGCGAACACATGCAGAGGTGTGAGCAGAAAGGTGGGTTTGGGTGCGGGCAAGTGTACGCCCAGGTTGTGAGTGTGTAAATGCACGCATGCACAGAGCGGTGGGTGTGCAAAGAGAAGTGTGGGGGGGGCTGCGTGTGCACACACACACAGCAAGCTGCATTCTCTTTGACGGAGGATTGCAGAAACACTACCCTCCCCCAGGGCTTTGCAGCGCAATAACCTGATTATTCATAAACCAGCAAGAAACATCAATCCCTCATTTATCATTTTCAACATAAATAATGAGGGCAAGAGCGGAACATGCCAGCAGTAAATTAGTTATAGCTCTAGTGTTGAAATCTGCCCATTTCCTTTAAACCTGCCCCACTTACTGATAATAAACAGTGATCCGACTGATTTCTTGTCTGAATCCACGAGCATTGGATTACAAGAAACACAAGCCGATCCCCTTCTACATGCATGTGAAAGTCACTTTGGCTGTTGTGTGGGAGGCCGGCTAGGAAAATGCCGTGAATTAAAAAAACCCTATTTGTCATACTGACAAATTCCTCAGGAAATAACAGCCTTTGTATTCCTCTCTGACCTCCTCTGGTCACAGCCGTTTCTGCTCCACATCCGACAGCTTCTTAGCGCCTGCACTTCCAGGACATTCGTTTAACTGTTTGCTCAATCTGTGGATTTTATGAATGGAAAACAGACGGGCATTACTAGAACCTGATTCAGCACATGCCATAGGCTTCAAGCATTCCATTGAGTGCTTTGGTGAATAGGGAGGGATTTAAGCACTTGCTTAAGTCAAGCATGTGCTCAAGTGCTTGGCTGAATTGGGGCCTTAATCAGCACATTTAAACATATGCCTAAATCATCAGGACCTTGTTCATACTCAGTCTTCACCCAGGCACAATTCCCATCAAAAGTCCCATTGACTTCACTGGCCATTTTGCCTGAGTAAGAACTACGGACCAGACCCTTAACCACAGGCCCCATGGCTCAGTTCTGGGATGTTGTTCACAGCCTCTGTTCCATTTCCATCCTTTCAAGAAATTCTCTTCCCTGCCCAGAGTGCTCTCCTCTCTGGCTATCCTCTTCTGTAGCATCCGATGCTGCAGACTCAAGTGTCACTGCTCTGCGCGCATTCTCCTCTTTCCTGGGAGACGCTGGGCTGATTCCCCCTGGGCCCTTAGATAAGCTGAGTGACGGTCAGGTTGGCTGGCACGCATCTCGGCTCGGAATCTGGGCAGCAGCTTTTCTGGCTTTCTACCTGCCCTGTAATACCTGCAGCAGTGCTTTCCCTTCCAGCCAAACTCCTCTGTCCAAACCCCCACTGATTGTCCAGAGAACCTGCCTGGAGGAATAGGCTGCAAAGAGCTTTGTTGGTGGATCAGATTTTAC
>NW_020664585.1:8466986-8519113 GCF_002925995.2 Terrapene triunguis
CCAGCCTCACACCAGCAATCCCCATATGCTTTGGACAGATTAGCCCCTTCCTTTTACCTACCTCCTTACGGATCTGTACGTGCCTCACCAACATACCCGCTGGGCAAACGGCACCCAGGACGTGATCACTTCTTCCGTCATTCAAACGCAGCCACCTCTGGGTAGGGTTGTTCGGCAGCCCTCGCAACACACCCTGTATACAGAAAGCGACCCTCCCACCCCAGCCAATGTCAGCTCCAAGGGAAGTATGCGAATCCTGTTTGCCCCCTTCAGCTGGGGTTTCGGGCAACTCCCCATGGTGCTTCTGAACATCGCAGCCGCCAACATCCCGAAATGACACTGTATTGGGCCACAGTGATTGCAGAGCAAACGTGCTGACTGCTAGAGATGGCTACGTACATGCAAGTCGTTAATAGAGAAGGTGCCAGGAGACAGCACACAGCGATATGTGGCCTTGTTCCTGGGTTTTGCACCCCAGACAGCTTGCTCTTAACTCTCTCGTATACGTCAGGAAGCTGGTTCTTCTAGCTGCCAGCCCTCCGATCCCAGGGTGAACCACGGCTGGGGCTTTCCTTCTTGGGCACCACCCCCGACAGAAAAGGTTCTGCAGCCAAATGATCTGCTCTGTGCTCACCCATCACCGGCGGGTGTCACTGATCGCCCCTCTCACTGGAATTTCATCCACAGTTCTGCTGCTGCTGGCCAAGCTGGGCCGGCATCCAGCACTCTCCCCCGTAGCTCCGGGGCGCTAACAGGAGTGAAATGCAGAACAGGTTTATTTTGGTCACTGAAATCAGCTGGGCCAAACTGAGCCCGCGCAGCAGGGAGCAGCGAGCCCTGTCACGTCCCACAACAGCAGCTGAAAGGTTTTTAACTGCTGAGATGCTGCACCCATTGCTTGGGGAGTGTCAGAGCACCTCATGATCTCTAGCCTCACAACACCCCCGGGAGGTAGGGAAGCACCGTTATCCCCCTTTTACAGCCTAGGTGCAGAGGCAGAGAGAGACTAAGGGTCAGATGCTCAAAGGTACGTGAGGGTTTTGCCCTTGACTTCAGTGGAAGTTGGGAGCCATAATATCTTTGCGGAGCTGGGCCTAAATGAATTGCCCAAGGTCCCACGGGAAGTCAGTGGCAGAACAGGGAACTGAACCTGGGTCACCGAAGCCGCAGACTAGCACCCGAACCACTGGGCCATCCCTCCTCTACTCTGTTTCAGGCTCCACCATAACTGAACTTTACAGCTTGGGCCCATCTCGAGTCAAAAGATTTAAATCTCAAGCCTCTTGGCAGCACTGCCCCCGCTCTGAAAGCCACAGTTGTATCGTGAGCGTCCGTATAATGGCCCACACGTTTTGAAAGCTTCCAGGCTTGGCTCCCCACCAGCGGGACACATCCCGTCCCAGCTGCATTTGCCCACCGCGTTCCGTTGGGCAGCAGCCCGACAGACCCTCCCTCTGAAACACGAAGCTCAGCGATTTCTGAGAGGCTCCTTTCACCAAGTGCTGCATTTTATAAGGGGAAATGCCCCCTCCCCCAGCAGCTTGCAGGTCTTTAAAAAACACAACATCTGGAGAGCACGCTTGCCCCTCCACGGAGGCTCCCCAGCCTCCAGTGTGTGATTTGCCACATCTCTATGTGAAACCAGTACAAGAGATCAGCCCAGAAGGGAATTGTAACTTCAGAGCTGGCTAGTGCAAACTGCCTTTGCCCACATGTGTGAGCAGCCCAGATAATGTGTAACAGCTACACAGAGGAAGGGGCTGCAGGGGAGGAGACCTTAGAGTTAATCGATACTCTGCCTGGATCTCCATAGGGGCTCCTGGCATTGTTCATATTATTGATCATTTGCATTACATTAGCACCTAGCAGTGCCAGCCAGGAACAGGGTGCTGGGCATGAGTCTCCCTGCCTCAAAGCGCTTACAATCTCAGTAGACGAGGCAGACACACGGCAGGAGGGGAAACAGAGGCACAGAGAGGGGAAGTGACTTTCCCAGGGGCACACAGCCACAATGGTCAGATCACCAGAGTCCCAGCCCAGTGCACCATCCACTGGACTGCAAGCCTTCCTGGCCCAACTGCACCTCCCAAATGAAGAAGGACTCACCTTGTGCAGTAACAATGGTTCTTTGGTATTTCAAAAACATCACCGCTAGAGATGGGTCCAGCCCAATGCCCAGGATCTGGCTGTGACCTCTCTGGCCAGACCCAACTTGAAACCAGGTCCAGCCCCTTTCTCCAGCAATGGGCTGAACCATTCCTCGGGTGCTGAACTCTGCAGCTGGCCCATCTCTCTCCTGAAACCAAATTGCAGCTGCAAATACCCTCAGAGCTTGGGAAAAGCAGACGCGAATCCATCCCTGGACTCTGAGCCCATCTTGAGCAAGATCATTCAAACCAGGGGGGTCTCATGCATCTTCATAATGTGGACAACAACTCAACAGGGAGATCATCTGGCCAGCCCAGCACAGCTTTGTGGCAACTGGAGCAATTGCTGACATGGAGAAGGGAGCACTGGGAAAGTATTTAATGACATTTAGCTTCTTTCAAAGCTTTTGGGTAAAAAAATGGCATCGTGTGCTTTTGCTCTTCATCGAACCTCCTCTTCCCATCTCCTCTTTCCATATCGGTTGGAAATGAGGAGGAATCAGCACCCTGCAGCTGTCCAGCTCTCTTCAGACCACCCAGGAGGGCCCATAGACCACAGCTGGAGAACTACTGATTCAGGCTCAGAGCTTGCAAAGACTTACCCACCATCTTGCTTAATGCTATGCATGTTCATAGTCCCATTGGCTTTAATGCAAAAAACCTTTGTGCCTAAAGGGAAAGGCATGAGGACGTCTTTGCAGGATTGGGCCCTTAAACAGGAAAAAAAAATCCCAAAGACCCATATATGATATTTCCCCTGAATGCTCTGAAACATTCTAGGCATCATAAATTGCAACACATGGTGCTGGATTAAATATCACCATGGTCACTCTAGCCTCGGCTCCTGCTGATAGCCAGATTTTACCTTCAACAGAATTCCATCATTGACTTATATCCTTGCATTAAGACGAGAGCCTCATCTCTTTATTGCAGGTAGCGGAGAGCACTTACCCAGCCCAGGGACTGCATACAGAAAAGTCTGGAGAAAAATGCCCCAAGTTCAGAGCTGGGTTAGCTCATAAACGAAATAGCTTGGTGGTCTCAACCTAGGTCCTGGCTATTCCTGGATACATAATTTGGCCCAGTTCATGCACCGGGACGTGACTGAAGGAGGGAGTTTCTGGCGTTTGCAGTAAGGATCTAGGAGAGAGCGATCTATGCCCTGCTTTCCCAGTAACTCACTGTCTCTCATCTGATAAATTGGGCAAAAAAGCAACACTCACCGCTCTGTGTTGGGCCCCTGGGGCAAGGGGGTATAAGAACACGCATCTCACAGGGTGCTGAGAGGCTTAATTAACAAGGGCTAGATTCTGCCTCTCTTGCTCATTACAAACAGTGCTTCGGTGAGTAATGCCACCAGCATCAGTGTAAATGCTAGTCACGGTGAGCACTTACTGTGTATGGAGATCCTGCAGATGCTCGGTGGGCTCAGTTCTGATCCCCCTCCCCACACTGAGCTGGATCTTACTGTCTGAGCAGTGCCCCTAATTTCCTTTGGCTTCGATGGGGCTCAGAAGACCAGCCCCACACTTTAGCAGTGATGCCAGTCAGGAAAACCCCACGGAATATCAGCAATGTTCCACATCCGGGATTCCTCTGCAAACAGTTTTCTGCAGTCCCTGGGCCTGCAGCTGCCAGCATTAGGGGCTGCTCTGGCCAAATAATAACGATAACTTGAAATATACCATTTGTCACATAACCTTACCCGGCAGCTCGAGTGTTCCATGTTTCCTAGCATCCTGCTCCTGCACATCAAATACTGAAACACAATCTTCTTGGTTAAGCTAAGCCAGCCATGTATCTAGCATCAAAGAAACTGTAAGTGGCTAACAAATACTACAGAGAAAAGAATTCTGGACAAAGATCAATCTTCACTGGCAACTGCTGGATTTTTCTAAGCAAAAATACCCTGCGGAGTTTAAAACTGCATCCAACTTCAAAGGAAAGAGGTCTCCAGATAGAGATTACCACTGTTACTAACACAGCGTGCTTTATCAAGTTACACATTTACATCTCGAGTCATTTTGATTGTTCCCAAAGATGGAATTCAAACCGGAGGCCATTCTTTCAGGGGTATATTTTTTAAAAGAATCACTAATATCCACAACCGACATTGCACTTTTCATAATGCTATAAGCCGCAGCATTACGTATCGGGGTCCTAGTACTCTACCGCCTTGCACCTTGTGTAGCTGTTCCATTTATATGTGGGCTGACATAAGGGTGAATTTCACCCCTAGTGACTTTCAGATCAGATTTATTCAATTTATAAATGGAAAGATGAGTTTTCTAACTGCAACTTCAACCTAGACTGTGAGGGTCAACCTGGGTCTTCTTACATCATGCATCTTTACAAGCAATTTGGAATTTAGCTCATGATGTAGGAAGCAGAAAATAATCCTGCTAATGCTCCCATAAGTGTATTGGTTCTGGAGTACTAACCGGAGAAAAGACTTTTTGTCAGTAAAGCAAGCAGCAGAAAATGCCTCGAGCCAAAAATTTCTGCTACAAATGTGGATCAGAGCTTTCCCCATGTTTGTGATTGTTCAGATCTGGAGTTTTGGTTCAACTACTTACAGAGAAAAAAGCCAGCTGCGAAAGTATGAGTCTTGATCCAGATGCCTTTGAAGTTCCGGGATCTTGGTTTGGGTCAATTACCTGAGCCAAAAATGCATAGAAACTGAATCTTAGGCTTGATTCCCCTCTCACACCAGGAGTAACTCCACTGAAGTCAATGGCGTTGCACTGGGTAAAACGGACGTAAGCAAGGCATGACTAGGGCTCACAGTGTTTTAGGTGAGAAGGTGCCTTTTTTATACAGTCACCTCCCATCCCATAAATGCCCTTCACGTTCTGGAGAGCCCTGGAGGTGGCTGCCACAAGACTAGCTTTTTATTTACTGCTTCGGGAAAAACTCTCTCGGTCATTTTAACGGTGCCTTTTCTTCTGACTCAAGCAGGTTCCCTACTTTTGAAGGCAATAGAGGTTACCACTTTATCAGTTATAAAAGATCAGGTTATTGCATACCTGGCTTTCTTCCCATGGAAGAGTCCTACGCTGTCCTCCTAGGCAATCCCTCATTACTGTCCCTAAAGAACAGGAAAGACGATTTAAAGGCCAACACTGGAAGATTATGGAATTTTGAAGGAGTAGGTCTGCAAAATGGGTGTTTTTAAAAACATTTTCGTTTAACCATCCCACCAGCTCCTCTGCGGGGCCTGACAGCTCTTTCGTTTTATTACGATTGACATCAATCTCAGGTGTGACTGTTCCAGCTTCCAGCCTGTGGCGCGTGATTTATTACCTGGCTGCCGTCCTGACAAATATTCATTTCAATCATTACAGGGGGCCAAAATGAGAGGGGAAATAAACCTGGCAATTAATTCGGCAATTAAAAAAATGGCACCCTTTCCCGTGCTTCCTTACTAGCCTTATTCTCCCCCTCACATCACACGCAAAACAAATACTGATCAGCCAGCTAAAACAACACCCTCAATGGGCTAAAACTGATAATAGCCAGGAATAGCATCAGAAGGCTGCCATATTTTCCCTCCAAGTTGCATGCCAATCTGGCGTGTCTAATCGGCTGCCAAGATCAGCTCTTTAGCCCGATGTATCATTATCAGCGAGCATATATAATTTCATGGTAAATCACAGAAACTGATGAATGACTATTTAGATTGCAATTGTCAGGAGAGTATAAAATACTTCCTGTTCTAAGGAGCCGAAGAACAGTTACCTGCTTTTTCTGGCCAGAGACCCAGCTGCCCAGCTCCATTCCTCATTTGAACAGCCCCCTGCTCACCTGGCATAGCTGAGGGACTTTTACATAAGTAGAAACAATCCTGCCTTTCAGGGACCACAAATGCCTTCGCTACAGTTCAACTCGCCAGCCTTGAATTTCAGTTTAAAAAAAAGAAACAACTGTTCGGGCCAGAGGCCATAGAGTTTAGGCTGCTGACTTATACCCGCTATTTATACAGGTAGACTTTCTTTCCCTATTCAAAGCCAATCTGTGGTACTCCTCCTCTAGGCCCGTACTTATCTAAGGGTCAAATGCTCCTGTGGGGAGGGGCACCTTGGCATGAAGAGAAGTGTCAGACGTTACAGTAGAAATAGCCTCAAAGTCCCAAACAAAAACCAAAGCCGCTTCCCCGGCGAGTTCCCATAACACTTTGTAAAACTGCTCCTCCTGCCAGAAATCCTCCGGAGTGTCACAAACAGCACAAGTCGGGGGAGTGCCCTGTGGGGACATGAGAGGAGCCAGGGAAAAGGTGAATGACAACTGATCTGGAGAAACCACCTCACCTGCGACAGGAAAGGTATCTCGCGAGTGGTGCCCTGAACAACAGCAGAGCGCGGCACCTCACGGTGACTGCGGGACAGATTTCCAGAAGAGGTCAGCCCCTGGGTGTCTGCTGTGGGTACTGGCTCACGTTGTGGGTGCTGCGCACTGGGAATCTGGTCCCACAGTGTACATGTGTCACAGGAGTGGCTCTCTGAAGGGTCCAGCACCCAGTCTCTCTGGGACAGGCTCCGCTAAGGGGAATGAGCCAACCCAGGTCCACCTGTGGCTGGTTAATGGGATAAGTAGCAGGGCATAATTAATTAATTAGTTAAGGAGCATAATAAAGCATTATGGGGGCTCAGGCAGGAGCCCAGACACAGAGTGGAATCTCCTGGGGAGAGAGCTCCTCAGGGGAGGAAGCTACCCCCAGTGGCGTCTCCCTGGAGAGCAGAGGCTCCCAGAGAGAGGAACAGGCCTGCAACACAAAGAGAGAAAGCCCTGGAGGAGAGAGACTACAAAGCTCTCCAGGCAGGGAAGCCTGGGAAATCTGTGCTGGCTCAGGGTGAGAGACTGCAGAGCTCCAGCCAGTGCAGAAGCCTGGGGACTTACAGCAGAAGGAGAGGGCTTGTTTACATACCACGTTTGGGGGTAGATTAAATAAACCAAAGCCCTGAAGGGGCTTTGTTCACTGTATGCAAGCCTCATTGAACTTACTAAAAGCCCACTAGGGGAAACTGAGGCAGAGGCGTATCCATGGTTGCATACTGGGCCACGAGGGGGCCCTCCAAGCCTGAGTGCCCACTGTCAAAACATGTCTCTGAAGCTTTCTAAGCATAAAGGGAACATCTGTTTGCAGCCACAGCTGGAGGCCAGATAGTGGACCAGATGGGTCCTTGTTTGGGTCTGGGATGGCACTTCCTGTGTTCTTAGAGTATCTGCTAATGGCAAGGCAGGATAGGTCTCGTCGCAGACACCATTCGCCTTTTGGCACTCGTGTGTTTTTTCTTGCGACATTCACTGCCGGATCCTACAAATACTTTCCCCTTAATCTGTGCTGTGCATCCCAGTTCTGCGACTCTTTGCTTACAAAGGGAATTTAAAGCACCATGAAGGGCCCCTGATTCTCCACCCTGCAGAAAGAGCAATGAAGATTGAATACTCGTCAGGCTGCTCTCTCATGCTCTGCTTTCCCTCTTCGCTTTCCCTTGGGCAAGCCCTTCCAAACGTCTTCCTCTCACTTCAGTGCTTTCCAAACTAAGAAATATTCTCACAGGCCCAGCTCAGCAGCAATCCATCATTGCCAGACCAGCTAGGGATCTGCAGGACCTATTTCCCGTCACCTCTCCCTCCGCTTCGTAACCATCACACGTGACCTTTTAGCCCCAAAACATAAGAGTTCTGAATTTCTATCCTTTGTTACCAAGGTGTTTTCAAACCCAGCAGCTTTTGTCCCATTTCACTTTCAACTCCTTATGGACACAGCCGAACGTTTGCTATCATTAAAACGTAAGTTTTGGCTTCGAAGCTTGAAGTCTGCCTCTGCTTCTCCAACCAGAATAGGAGTTATTGACGAGGGCCATTGCTGTCACGCTCCCTTATTTAAATCTGACCGCTGATAAAGCTGTGTCAGGAATCCGGGCCTGCCAGAGAGTCAGTCTTCTGGCAACCTAAGGAGTGCGGCAGGCTGCCTGATTGGCTACGCTGCCTGATTGGTTGGAAGAATCATCAGACTGTCTCTTACGCCCAGCAGTGGCAGGTCAGAGGCTGCTCAAAGCGCTGACCTGCAGCCGCAGTAGCTCCTGAATCTGTTTGTTCCCAGCCTTGCTCCGGCAGTGGCATCAGCCTTTTCCCAGCCTTGCCTTTCTCCAGGTAACCCAGTTCTGACCCTTGGCTCTGTTTCCTGTCTTCTGACTTTGGCCCTGACCCTTGGCCCTAGCCTCTGGCCTCTGACTCCAGTTCCAACCCTTGGGCTCCAATTTCTGATTTCAGCTCTGGTCCTGGGCTCCAATTCCTGACCACTGACTGCTGCTCCAACCACTAGGCATGACCACCCACACCCCAATCACTGACAAGCCAAATAGCTCAGCTTCAGTCGGTAATATTTACCGACTTATTCTAGTTGCCTTGAGAAAGGGCGTTCCAAAAGACTTCAAACCCAGTGTTACTGGTCTCAATGAACTTTAAACCAAACTTAAGTCTGCAGATTTATACTCCATATCTTATGCACATGGGACTCATGTGAGGCAGAAGAGCACATGGATACTTGGATATGGAGGTGGGGGGGGGGGGGCTGCAGAAATGTCATAAATCAATCAATAGATAGATCAGTAGGTGGCACCATTAGCTGTCTAGATAACACATTTATATGACCAATATTGCCTGGATAATTCCAACACTGGTACCTGCGAAGCACAATGATGGGAAGACACAGGTTGGGTTAGGCAGACGATTGTGCAGGAGCAGAGGGCACCCAATGGCCCGTGATGCTCAGAACCATTTGGTGACCGCCCTGGTCAATGTTAGTTGAAAGTTTTAAATACATGCAACCGTTCTGCTTACAACAGCCCAGGTCAGAGGAGTGTGATAACCTGCCCAGGAACAATACTGCATTGCCATTCTCAGGGGCAGTGGAAGAGAACGGACCTGACCACTGTTAAATCCCCTCTGGACCCCGCCAGGAAAGGCGGCTGTGTGCTCCCAAGGACAAAACGAAGGACTGGCCCTTTAATGTATTAAATTCCATCTGATTTTTACTTAAACACATTATAACCACTTGGCTCCACCACCTCAGTGGGAAGCCTGGACTACCTATTCATCACTGGCTTTGTAAACTAACACCTCCTTAAACTCTGCTTCCATGCATTTCCCCTTGCCCCAGCCCTCCAGCCCCTCCCCCCCCTTTTTTTGGTTTGTCCCACGGCCTCTCAGATAGCGCACCAGAATTCACCGTCTAACAGTCCTGAGCCAATTCAAACATTTCCAGCACGCTCCCGTCTCAATCATCTTCTCTCAAAAAGTGCACGCTGAACACACGCCTTAGCACACATTGGAGTGCAAACGTGTGATCACCCATATGCCAGCAATCAGGTGCGTGGCTGGCACATCCGGTCTCAGAGCTGCAGTCCTGAGTACACAAGCCGGGCGCTCTGGTTTTCAGACCCCCCCGCTCCCCCCGGCCTACGTTAGCTATGTTTCTCCGCTTTGGTCGCCCAATGGGATGAAGTTAGCACTGTTTGAACTTGAATGTGACAGTGAGGAAAGTGCTTGCAGATGGTGGGTGTTGGGGTCCTGTTACCAACGGGTTATCAGCCAGGCTGGAATGCTCATATTTCAGAGGCGGTCTGGGTGTGACGGGCTGTGAATCCCACACCAGCTCTGATAGAGTTAACGAGGGCCTGAGAGGCGGGGGGGAAGGGGGCAGGGTTAACTGAGGGTGAAGCCCAGACTATAAAGTCAGGAGACTGAAAGCAGAAGAGGGCTGTAGAAGTAGGCATCAAGTCTTCAGGGAGAGTCCGGGGGAGAGTAACCCCTGAGATCCCATCCTGCCATGAGCCGCAAAGCAGGCTCCTGTGGTAAATCCAGACCCAGACAAGGGGAGGAAAAGCTGCTGAGTAGGAAGGAGCCCAGAGACGTGGCAACAGGGACGGAGCCTGAGCCGACCTGGATTGCTGGTTATAGAGGCCCTGGGCCAGAACCCAGTGTATTGGGGGAGAGGGGGGGGGGAGAGGGGAAGGCTCCTCCTGCCAACCACTGCTATAGTTAACCCAAGCCAGGGCTGAGCAGTGTCCAGAGAAGGCATTTGGCCTGGAGCCCTCTGTTGGACTTTGTAACCCTGGAACGGGAGGACCAAAGGGTGACCTGCCCTCCCAGAAGAGAGTATCCCAGAGCAAACAGAGTGCAGACTGAGGGCAGGGGGCTAGTGCCGCGAGAGCTGATTTCCCAGATTTGGACAGGGGAGGCACCCTAGAGGGGAATCGGAAGTCCCGCTACACTGGGTCAGGCCAGGCCCATGAAGTGAGGTGGCATCTGGTGAGGGATTCGCCTGCACTCTCCTGGCCCGCTGTGTCCCACCCAGGCTCTGAACCCCCTGGGCTGTACACAACGCAGTGTGATCCTCAGAGCCAGAGCTCAGCTGAAGGGAGTCACAAAGCGCTCTGTGCCGCTCCAGTTTCCCGCCATCCCCAGAGGGGGGCTACCTCAGGGCTCACTCATAGCCAGCATGAGTCTATTCCAAGAGCTCGCTCCCACCGCTGCCTTTTGGGATGGGGCAATTCAGGGTGCCTGAGCCCAGCCCCACTCCCCTCCTGGCTGGGTTGAGTGGCAGGCGCTGGAGTGGGGACAGACACCTGTTTTGCTGCTAAGTCTCCTGGCCAACTACTCGTTGGGCTCCACAAACTCCACACGAAGAACCAGGATGGCAGACGCTACTGTGCACGTAGCCAGGTCTGTAGTACAAACACGGAGACAAGTATGAACCCGAACCTCATTGGCTGCCAAGAGGGACCAAACAGAGCTTCAGAGCCAGCGGACAGATAGGCCAAGGATCTCCTAATAAACCCCATCAACCAGAGCAGTGGGGACCCGCCCTTCGAAGGCTTCCATCTCCAGGGCTTTGGAACGCAGCAAAGCCAGGCACGTTAGTCTCTGAAAGGTACGTGGCAGCCTTTGTCTCCATCCAAAATCCAGGCCCCGAATGGGCTGGCCAACGCGCATCTCAGTGTAGGAGATCGTCAGCATCTGATGTGTCAGGGAAATCATTCAGCTTTTTCAAGGGGACTTTTCAGAGCTGCTACCATTTCCCCCTCCGAGCCTAAATAAAGCAGTGAAAGAACTTCGCAAGGAGATTTCAGTATTCAAGGGGTTTCAATTTCCCCTCCAATAATCCAGTAAAAACAGTCTCCTGCCCAAGGAAGGGAAGAGGGGGGAAAAAGCCCCTGGTCTTATGCACTTTGCGGTCTGCTGTTTCCTGCCATTTGTTAGCTCTGCCAATAAAAACGAGGGATTGTTTGAGTTTTATTGAGTTGCAGGAAATAGTGAGTTCAAATAAAAAAAATGGAACGATGACAATGAGCGCGCAGTGAGTTTTAGAGCTGACAGGACAAATTAACTGGAAGGTGATGGCAAATGAACCCTGAGTCCTTCCTGGCGGCTGATCGCTGCTCAGCTCAGTTGTCTCCTGTTGCCTTGTGGTTTTCTCTTGTCTCATTTTTAATGCTTTACCTGGTTTTTGGAGAATTTTTCACCTTGGTCTGCCCATCAGGGAGGTACCATGCAGGCTTCATTCACATCACATCCCCAGCATGCATTCAGCCCTGGGCTGGGCAGATGCTCCAATGGTAATGGGGTGTAGCCCATGGAGATAGCTTAGCATTCGGTTTAGCAGTAGCACAGGAACTTACAGGCCTATATCCTGTAAGGCATTAGCGTAAGGAGTTAGCATAAGGCTTTGAGGCCTACAAACTTTAGCATACAGAAGTGGCCCAACTGTGACCCTGAGTTTTTGGCAACTGGGAACATTGTACTTGGCGGGAGAGCTTGAAGATAATACCAGGTAACCATAAGAACACTGAACTGATACTAGACTAGGATATTTTCGGATAAAATGTTGGCAGATGCTTAACCATGAACTTGCCTTGGTGATGAACTGATGCGTATGATAATTAATTGACTAAACCTATAGGATAAGGACACCCCAACATTATTAGGGTGAGGAAGTTAGATATGGACAAAGGAGGCCGGGCATTTCTATGAATATACATGACAGTCCCCTAAGGCCCTATAATAGGCCAGACCACCATGTAAGGGGGAGATTTGGACCATCACGCAAGGGACAAAGCAAGATCTCTCTCTTTCACCCGCCCCACATCTCCTAGGAAGGGTGTGAGCAGACATGTAAGGAACAGTACAAGATATTAGCCGAACTACCCTGTACTACTGCTACACTGCGATGTGATTTGGAGCATTTGTGTCTTTACTGACTGTGCTAATAAAATTGCTTCAAAAGTTTTGCTTTGCCCTCAGTGTGAGTGTCTTCGTGGTATACATCGGGGCTCCCAACTAGATATTGAACTTGGGCAACAAATTGCTCTGCCTCATTGATATCCTTGGTAATGTGGTTGTGTGCTCAGGAATACAAAGAGTCTGATACTAGGCCAGCAAAGGGAATACCCCCGGCTCACTATCACCTCCGGGACCCAAGCCCCCAACCTGACGGTGAAAGACGCTGTGTCCAATTCATAAGCCCCCCCGAACAATCCCATCCCTTGAAGCATGAAGAGGTCTCAGCTAGGCCGCACTCCCATCTATCCTCCCTGGGCGTAAGGCCATGGTGGAAGTGCCGCGTATTATTGTTTCCCTTTCTCTAGCCAATGGCTTTTAAAGCGGACATGACAAATGATGCGTGAAGAAGTCACATGAATAAAGCGGGCTCCCCCGAGCCATTCCCTAGGTTGCATTTTGTCCAGAAATCTTGCTCATTAGGATGGGGTCCTTTTCAGGTATATTTGTAGTAATAAATAAATAACATCATCTAGCACTTAGCAGCAGTCCTCAAAGTGCTTTACAAAGGAGGTCAATAGTATTATCCCCATTTTACAGATGGGGAAACTGAGACACCAAGCGGTGAAGCTACGTGCCCAACGTCACATATCAGGCTGGGGCAGAGCTGGAATAGAACCCAGCCCTCCCAAGTCCTAGTCCCGTGCTCTGTCCACTAGGCCATTTAAAACAAGTAAAGCAATGGTGTTGTCTAGCAGCTGGTGACATGGCCTCAGGGTGCACAGCTCCAAACTTTAATCCAGCCCTTTTTATGGTATATTTGTTTGCCAAGTGCACGTGATCTTTTCTCTAGGTGATACTGAATAAAACATGCTTTAAAAGGCTATTTATCATTAGACAATATCAATAGGCCAGCACATGTAAGACAACAAAGCAATACACCGATCCCAAGATTCACTAGCAAATCTGCAATAGCAAAGCACCATGCACAGCACTTAACACTCAGAGGCAACCCTACAATAACAAATTGGCACCCAGAGCCCTGCACTCCCTAGCACATCGAATGCAAGACGGAGCTGTTCGTTCCAGTGGAGGAGGGGAGAATATGGCTAAAACAGATCTCACCTGCAAGCTTATGTATGGCAAATAGCAGCGAGGTGGAAGGAAAATGATTTTTAAAGTTATGAGAAATATCTTGACACTGTCGTTTTAATTAACATTCATTCAACTAAGAAAGCGAGCAACGAGCTGAGTGGAGAGTTAATCCAGACCTCCCCTGACAGCTTTTGAAATTCAGCCCTTAACCGCTTTGATTCTTAAACCCAAATCTAGATTTCAATTCCTACCAAGCAATCAGTTGGTCTGATACCTTCTCAGGGGGTTTCTAGGCCTGTGTGTTTGGGATACAAGTAATCACAAATGGGACTAGCTCCCTAATGCACAATACCTTATACCTATAGAGCACTTTTCATCTACAGATCTCAAAGTGCTTTACCACAGTATCATCACCCCCATTTTACAGATGGAGAAACTGAGGCACGGACCAGTGCAGTGACTCACCCAAGGTTACTTAGCAGCAAAGCCAGGACTAGAACCTAGGTCTTCTGCATGCCAACCCAGGGCATTATCCATTAGGCCACACTGCCTTCCCATGTAGCCTGATCTCCAGTGCAAGGGATTAGGTATAGCAAGGCAAGCCTCAGAGGGAGGGAGCAGATGGCTGCTTGCCACCCGAGCAAACAGCAGAGGACTGTGTCACTTGGGTGGAAGGTGGAAATGACAGGGAAAGAAAAGAGATGTTGACTGTGTCCGAGTGGCGTTCTGGGGCCCAGTGTGAGTCCAAAATCAATCCAGCTGCTGTTGCTGTGGCGGCTGGATCACGCTGGATCTTGGATTGCTCATTCCCTGTCGCGGCATGGCTGACAAAAATAAAGGAGTTGTTGCATTAAAGCGCCATTTGGGAGCTCAGGCCACACCCCTCCCATTTCCCCTCTCACTCAGCCTGGGATGTTATGGAATCAGATCTATTTAGACGTGCTGTTCTGGGTTTCAGACACTTTGGGGAGGGCAACATTTTAAAGTGCTTCTGTTAGGGCTCCCTTGTACAAACACTGCCTTTCTGGAGAACTTGGTCTGAGGATCTCGCAGCCCTTTGCGATGGTAGGGGATCAGCTCTGTCAGATGGGGAAACTGAGGCACAGAGCAGGCTCCGCATCGTGGCAACACTCTCACACAGAAGTAGTGGGGCAGCTGGGACTAGAATCTGAGTCTCTGGACCCCCAGTCCATTACTCACTCTAGACCATGTTCTCCCCATCTCATGCTTCTTCCCCCAGCAAGTTTCCAGGGGGATCAGCAGCTCAGGGATCTCATTCAGCAAGGTCGGGATCTCGGGCAAACTCTGATGTTTAGAGGGGCTGTTAAAGATGAAAGGCACATGCTGCCAAGCTGTCCCTGAGATGGCCCCCTTCCCTTTCAGGATCTGGCCATGTATTGAGGGGAGGAGACAGGCAGAAATCCAAGCTCCTTCGGATACCCCATAGCCTCTCAGCATCGGGCGTGGGAAGTCCAGTTCTGCTGCTGTCCAACGTGCCTGCTTCAATGGCCAAGAGCCCATCCTCCCACCTCGCTGCCAAGTACTGGCGAGAACCAGGTATTGCCAGCCTCTAGCAGTAAAAATCCTGAGTGTCTAGTAACTCGCTCAGGGTCGGGGTCTTTTTTATGTGCCTTCCGGCGTCACATATTCGAGCCTTTTCCCCCTACAACCTCCACGTCTTTTAAAACAGAAAGCAGTCTCCCTTCATCACATGACTCCAGCAGCTGGGGCTTTAAGAACCCCCCGAAATAGCATGAGGCTTACACTCCAATCACAGGAATCGGCAACACCCAGGCCCCTCTCCGACCCCGACTCAGTCTGAGGCAGGAAACAAAGGGGCTTCGGTGTTGATTTGCTTTCGACTTCTCTAAGGAAAGGCCCATGCAAGCTAAGGCCTCCACAGCAGCCAGGGAAGGGGAGAGCGACTCTTTGGGCACCTGGTCCACTGCCAGGGACTAGAAACGCACAACAAAGGCCAGCGCCAGGAGGTCGCCACAGGCTACAGAAGAAAGGATGCTTGGTTAGGCAGATACTGCCACCTTGTGGGACAAACTGGGAACAGGCACCAGTCAGCCAACTGCTTTATGATGGGTTTATAACAGCAGATTTAATTCTGGGCAGGGACCCTGGAGGGTTTCCCGAGGAGAGAGGCATCCACAGAGAAAATTATCAGCTGTTGGGGTGGACACTAGTTCCCCAACCTCTTTCTTCCCCGACCCACAGGATCCACCTGGAACGCTTGTCCTGTTGGCTTCTTTGGGCAACCGTCGCTATTTCAGAGCGACTTGCCCGTCATCTCTAGCTGACCAACACACACAGACACCTGAGGCTGGAGGCTCCAAGAGGCAGGAAGCAAGTGCTTGACAATCCAATGGGCCCTAATATAAAAGATCAGTTGTGCTGTTGGCCTGGCATATTCCATGCGCAGGGAGCCCAGTTTTCAAATCCTGTGCTCACATCAACAGGGGGTCTCTAAAGTGAGGATTTCAACACCAGCGTGTAGATTTGAGCTCCCAAGAACAGAAATGGGGGGCCAGTGAGGAATGCAAGCTGGACTCACAAGACCCAACAGTGCCATTAAATGCATGGGTGCAGCACCCAGAGCCTTCTGCAGGAGTGACACCTGCAGGCAGAATGAACCCCCGCCCCCATGTCCAATCCTCCTCTCGCTACAGCTGGTGTGATTGCCTTGTGTAATTGTCCACGTACCTGCATGGCGCTCCTCACCTGTGCACTGAGCTACTTGGAACTAGAGCTCCCGGGGGGGCAGGGGGGGAAGCAATGTGTGTTGTGGGATAATGCACGTTCTGTGTTTGGCATGTTACGTGTAAATGCAGGATTCCAGCTCACGTGCCTCAGAGGGCACATCCACACTGCACGTTGCTTATGGCAGTGTGTAGAGGACACACAGTGCATGGTATAAACGGCAGTGTAGACAGTGTGACACTGCTCAGGCAAGTAAAGACACAAGGCCTGAATCCTGTGGGTATGTCCCCTACACAGCTCTAGACAGGCCCAAGCAGCACCTCGGCCATCTACACACTGCTATTTTTAGCAGTGCCGCAGCCTCCCTGCTACTGGAATCTTTCCCTGCCGCAGGGAAAGGCTCCGTCGGCTCCTTGCTGCCAGAGCTCTTCACCACTGCCTCCCCGCAGCCAGTGCCTTTCACTGTCACCTGTAGCTATGCACCGCAGCATAGATGCAGCCTGGCATGCTTGTACAGCGCATGCTGAAGCCTGTAGCTCGCATCTACACTATTTTTAGCCATGCTAGTGCAGATATGTCTACCTGCGCTGCAATCCCAGTGGAGACGCACTCTTAGTGAACTCCTCTTTAAACTCTACCCAGTTGTCACCATCGTGTGCACCTCCTGGAGGTTAGTGCTCTCTGGAAAGGTCAGTTGACCATCTTGCTGTCACCTGGGTTAAGTACACAAGAACCAGAGGAGAGCTCTGCTTTGTGGGCAATATGCTTTTTTTTCTCCTCCTTTTTTTATTTAAAACAGTAAGACAGTGTTCAGACACTGCTACCCACAATGCCAGTGGGCATGTTGAGCAAAATGACAGTGAACAAAAACTTCACCTTCAGTAGAAGAAAACCAACCCTTTATAGCAAGCCGCATAAATATTTACAACTCATCAGTTCTATATACAGTTCGTTCTATCATACAACTCGCTTCAAAACAGCTATGCACAATTTGGTTGTACAAAAGATAGATTTTTCCCCCCTTGTACAGTTCAAACAATAAATTGTCCTTTTATCTTTTTGTTTGTTTGTACAAATTAGAAAGTTGGTTACACTAACTTCAAACCTGTTTCTTTAAATAGTTTAATATCACCTCCATTTTTGATTGCACGATCAATAAAAATCATAGCAGGTAGCACAAAGACATAGGTCACCAAAATCTGACAGAGATTATGCGGATAGTTTCGTATGAAAGATGTCTTTCCTTTCAGCTAACACAGACAGTGCTCACCTTATATGGGAGTTGCAGTCAATGGAGTCTGAATTTGGCTGAATTGTGGTGAGCCTGATTTACCAAAATCCAGCTTGTATGTTTAGTACATCCATGGATATATGCCAATACATCGATTCAGGCACATGTAAAAGCATGTGTGTGTGCACACCTACACACACATGCATATGGAGATCTATGTATACACACACACACAGTCTAGGAGTGTACACACACACACACACACACACACACACACACACACACAATTTACAGTATCTGGGCACAAGGAAGTACCTGGTTTTGAAGGGACAGCCATTCCCGAATCCCTGTGTGGAATGTACACGTGGCTGTAGTCACAAACACTGGAGAAGACGCCAGTCCCTTGTATTCAAAGACACCCGGGCAGGTGAGCAAGAACATGTTAGATAAACATCAGAAGTGACCAGCGTATTTACAACATCTCTCCTTAGCACTGCATCCCGGAAACCTAAAGCAACAGGCTCCTGGCCACACACCTCAGCATACTACTAGTGAGTAAAAACAACCCCCCGTCAGACTAATACCATCGCCGCTCTGGGGAGAGCCAATGACTTTGGGGGAAGTCTCTTAAAAGGGTCAGTCCCTTGAAAACCCAAAACCGAGCGGAGGGCTGAGGTGCGGTTACAGTTTTGAAATCTTAGTGTCTCTAAGTGCAATAGTTGCTTGTTCCAGCAGCTTTGTGCAAAAGACTGGATCATACTCAGCACTGCAACACTGAAATACCATGTACTGTAACTATAAGAAAAACACCAGTCCTCAGTGACACAGAATACACACTCACAACATCCTGGGTCACCTATTTCTATTCCGGATTGCCGAGCGAGAGAGGCTACCCTCCATTCTTTCCTGACAAAGTAGACAACATTGATGTAAGCGTCACTGATTGAACCTGAATAAATTTACACCGGAAGAAGAGTTTGCCTAAGATAAGCACAACAATCAAATGCATTTCGCACTCCATGGTGGCAGCTGTATTCCAGTCACTGATATCAACCGGATAAAGAAAAACAGCCCAAGTTGGATCAATCTTAGTTCAGGTCTAACCCTACTCACTGTGTTTCTTTGGTCCCACATAGGCCAAATACCATGCGTATGGTACAGGATGTGATCCTGCCCCAGGGTAAGTCCGTGGAAGTTTTGCCACTAATTTCAATGGGAATACGATTTCTCACTTACTAAAAGAAAACATCCCTTTAAAGTACAGCTAAGCCCTATGACCCAGATCCTCAAAAGTATAGAGGCACCTAACTTCCATTTACACCAATGGCTAAATACCTTTGAGGATCTTGGCCTAGGATACCATGAACTGTGAATACTCCAAGCTTGTGTATGTTTCCCACCTCATTTTCAGCTTGGTTTGGGGCTATCTTTAGACTCAATGATGCTGGATCTGTCACATCAAGGGCGCCCAGGGAAGTTCTAGGCACATGTGGCTATTGGAGGTTTGTTATTTCTGGCAACGCTACATGCTTTTGGGTTTGCCCTGGGTGTCTTCCAGCGGCACACGCTAGGGATATCTGCACAGGTTGGACGGCGATGACAGATGGTGCGTGATTTTGGGGGGACATTTTTTTCCAATGAAAATCATTCAACACCTACTATGGAGGCGTCTAGACAAACAAGGAGCCAGGACAATTCAGTCAGACTCTAGCCCAACCGGAAAGCTGCAAAGCTGAGGTCGGGAGCTTTTAAAGATCCTTCTGCCTTCTCCCAGTAACAATCCTAGCAAAGGCCATCAGTGAGCTCTGGGCACTGCCTGTCTGCATTCAGAAGCAGGGTGGGGATCCGTGGGTGCCCTGAGGTGGTTTGATTTTTCCTGGTACTGTACACAGAGGAGTGGAACGGTATCTTACTAACAAGGTTTTCTTTGAGCATTTGACGCTGTGAAGAGGAGCCTGGGCTAGTTCCCAGCTCGGTCGTTTGTCATTGTTGAAAAAAGAACTGTCCAACTGCTCCATGTGGCAAAGCAACAACGCCTGACAGCGTACTGCTTGAGAGTCCTGATTTCAACTGCCTGCGTGGAACGAGTCGGTGGATCTCTGTCCTCACCCCAGACCGCAAGAACCAAGCCCTACCTGACAGCTGTGGGCAGACTCGCAACCAAATGGGCCATCCTCACTCCCTAGAGCCGGTCCCTGCAGGCCAGGCTTGGGGGCCCCCTTGCAGAGCAGAGTGGGGAACTGGCACTGGGCTGTTCCTGTTCTGCAGCTCGAGGATTTCATGCTCCAGAGCACCTCTCCCCAGAGCTACTCGCAGAAGGAAATACTTTTAGCCTGAAGAGAACTACAGAGGCTTGAACCTCTTGGCTGCTACAGACCCACCCACCATTCCTGGGTAGCTCACCTTGGGCATCTGGCTGTCACTCCTTCCAGTGAGTGCATGTGCCTAAAGCCCAGGTGACCACTTCCATGCCCCCTTAGCAAAGGCAAGGCACCACAGAAGCCACAGGATGACGTCCATCCAGCCATATAAGATGAGCACTGCTGCACAGAACCCAAACGGACGAAGAGTCTCAGCAATATCTAAAGAGGTTTGGATTTAATAGACGACCTTTGCCGAGTGGTTTTGGAGGTTCTTTTTCAGTAATCCCAGGCCTGTCCTCATTAAACGCAGCGAGCTCCCCACTTCGACAGGGACGTACCAGGTGGTTCCACTCATCACTTGGCATGCAGTAAGTGCCGGGAAGAAAAGAGACCAATCACTCAAGACTTACCACTCAATTAAGGCTTTGAAAGACTCACTCTGCTTCCAAGGTATTCGACTTCTGGGGCTAAAACCCTTTACAGTGCAAACGTCCGGAAGGAAACAGTGGCCAGCGCTGAACAAGGAGACTCTCCCCCTGCTCCTCTGCCTGAAACCCTCCCTTGGGTATAAAATAAGCAATGGGGCAGCTGAGGGGCTGCAGAGACAAACAGCTGCGGCTGCCCTGGACATCGAAAGGATTTCCAGGGCTCCCCCCCTCCCCGTTAGATATTCCCCCCTCTGACGTAACAGGACTTTCTACATCACAGTGACGTTCACCCAGCCCGGGTTGCCAAGTACAACGGGCGTCATCAGACAGCAGCGCATGTTTGTATGGCTCTTTGCCAGGTTATATTTTAACCCTGCACTTTGCACGTGTTTCCTTTTCTTCCTGTTGGTGGGGGATGCCCAAGGGTCTAACCCCAAACCGTCCATGCTGATGTCCAAGGGTTTTCACTTTGACTTGGAGAGTCTAGGGCGAGGCCTTGCTGAGCATGAATGGGGTGGGGGGATGGGAAGGAGGGAAGTGGAACGGCTCTAGACAGGTGTTTGTTGTTATCATTTGTGCTCCATCAGCACACCGGGATAGGGGGGGGGGGGGGGGGTCTATGTCAGCAAACCCAAGCTAGTTGGGCTGGGATTTGCAAAGGAGCTTAAAGGGGTTAAAGTTCCCAAGCTTCCCCTGAAGGTCAATGATAGACAGGTGCCTAACTCCCTTCGGCCCCCTTTGAAACTTCCAGCCTAAATTCTTAAACGTCTCACTTATCCGACACGTTCTGATGGCCACCTTCAGGGACCAGCCCATTCCGGAAGAGAATCCCAGCCCCTCCTCCCAGCTCAGCTCTAGTTTTCATGCAGAATGCCACTCCCTCTGCACCACCCAGCCAGATTCCCCACGAGGCGCGGGAAATGCACACCCATCCAGCTCGCACTGCTGGGATCTAGGCACCTATCCTGCTAAGCAAAGACCGGATGACAACCCCTCCGACGTCTGAGACCAGCTTTCTCTGCCCATTAGCACAGGCTCCTCGGGTTTATTTCCTCTTGCTGTCACCTACTGCAGGTACAGCTGAGGTCTAGTCGAACGGTGGCTGACAAAGCTTGGATCCCTTATGCAAACAGAAAAAAGCTACATTGAAAGGTCTAAGTCTCCAGAGCTAGCTGAAAACTGGCAACGTTTTTTGTGACAAATCACATTTTTTTCTCTTCCAGCACCAGTCAAAAATGGGATGGATTTCTGGCAAACATTTCGGTGAAAAGCGTGTCCATGTCTCATTAAAAAATTGCCAACGTTTTTGGCAAGACACTGCAGCTGACCTCACTATTACTACAGCGCTAGGCTGTTCTGACAGGGTAATTGTTTTTTAAAAGGGCTATCAGGGGGAAAGATGGGATGAATTTGAACTTCACCCAGCAGAACCTACGACTTGTTTGTAAAATATTATACCCAAAACGTCAGCTGTCAACTTTTTGCTTCTGAGCTATGCCACACCAGCAGTTACACCCGGGGAACATAAACACTTCCAAATATTTTGCGCGTTTAAAAAACAAACAAAAAAACGCAACAGAAAAGACACAAATGTCTGCGAATGTTAAAAACCTGCACATTGTAAAAACACCCCAACCAACCACCACATACAATCTTTCTGTTGCTTTGAAATTAGAATCACCCTTGGGACAGTGTCGGGAAAAAACCCCATCGATAGTGTGACAATGTGAACCTTTTTCTTCAATATACTCCTAGCAGATCAGAGATATTCTGTAACACAGCAGCTGTCTGTTCCAACAGGCAATGGGAGAGGCAGAAAGTCTATGTCCTGGTCTTCTTTCCTCTAGCGTGCAGAATGCAAAGCATTTAATACATCATCTTTTTTCCCCCCCAAATCCCCAGAGTGAGAAAACAGAAGTGAAGGAAAAACAAAAGTCTAATATTTTGTTCTTGAACCGTGTAACTGCAGATATGATCCAACATCATGGAATGAAAAATAATATAAAGCAGAGCGTTCATGTGCATCAGAAAAATACAATACAAACGTTTTAAGTTTCTCACGAATCCCCTCCCACTGCAAACAAAAACATTGACAAGGTCTTCGGAAAGGCTCCCTTGAGATCTCCGTGCCAGAGAGAAAAGCTCTGTAAGGAGAAGAAAATTCCTCTTGGCTTAAGAGCAGTATATGTAATAATGAGGAGGCCCTGCAGTTGTGGCAACATTTTTTTTTTTTTAACTAAGTTAATACATTCTACTGACGTACAGACAACTGTGATGGATCAACGAGACCTTTTTTACATTTCCATACAATGGACAAACTCGTCAAATCTTGCACGCAATAACAGAACCTCTTTTCCAGGAGCCGAGACTGAAAGCAGCACGTAACACTGTTTTAAGTCCTTCCTCACGTCAAACATCTTGACATAATTCACTGAAGGTATCAAAAATATACCCTGTAGACCAATACATCATTTACAATTGCTTTTTCTCACCATTCGGGAAACAATGCACTTCGAGCAATGGAGTCCCTTCAGCTGCAGATTAATGCACCACAATATGGGGAACTTCTTTTGATTACAAGATAAACCAAGGATTTCTCGCTCAGAAGGACTTTTGTTGTTGTTGTTAAATGGATCCTTAGTTCCCTCCCCCCCCGTAATTTTTATTTGTTTAAGCTTTTCCGGGGCCTGCTGGGGAAGTTAATCCCATGCAGGGGATGCCTGTAAAAGGAACATCCCAAGCAGCCCAAGAGGAACAAAATGGGGCCCCTTTGATTTTATAATTCAGTGGCGCAGCCTGTGGGCTGATAAATGCATGGAACAACCTGGAGGCTGGGGGAGGGCAGTCTAATCCTATTTCAAGTACTCGATAGCAGGCAACACGGGTGTGCAGGCAGAGAATACACGCTATATGTGTGCCTAGGCGCACACACATATAGTATATGCACATGCACCCAAGCACGCTCGCTCTCCTCCCAACATGGGTTTCCTCGTTCTCAACGAATCTAAGGAGTAGAACTGGAGCACCAGCTGGTCTCCCCTGAGTAAACAACTGGGATTCAGTGAGCGATTGCCTCCTTTGGAGCTTCCTCCCACCTCCCATCAGCTGTTCACAGACTGTATCTCAAGCTCTCAGCTGCTGCGTGAGGACACCAGTGCTGGAAAGAGAACTAGGCTGGGTTCCAGCTGGCTGTCTTAAGGCTTTAGACTGAAGAGGATTCAGAAATTTCCTGATGTGAGAAATGGACCGATTGGAAAAGCGCTGCTCCGGCTTCTTTGCTGACAGCGCCATGGACTGATACGGTCGGAGTTCACCTTGGCCAGCTCGTTACCCACGCGTGTCCACTCTTCTCCTCCCTCTCTTTCGTTCATTCACTGTCTGAGAGCGTTTCGTACTGGGAGCAGAGCAGGGGCTTGGGCTCCTCCTCCCAGGCGTGGTGCTGGCCGATGGAGTTCCCTTGTGGAATGGACGCTGGCGGCGGGGCTGTCACCACGCCGGTTGGAAGCCTCATTGTCAGTGGATTGTATGGAAATGGCGTGGAACCTGAATAGGGGCAGAAGGGAAGGAGAAACTCAGCATGGTCCAAAAGGTGGCCCAGGGTGGGGAATTCACTCACCAGCCCCCTAGTCAGTGTCAGAGAGGCCCCTTGCAATTCAGCACAACTGGCAGGGAAGGGAGGCCCAGGGATGGAAGAGCAGCAGGGCCTGTGGGGTCAAGAGTGAGATGGGGGTCTCCCTAGGTATAATAAGCAGTAACTTCCCTAAGGGGACGACTCAGCTGACGCTGACCCGGGTGTCTGTCTGGGGAGGCAATCTCACCCTCCCACCCCTGGCAGAGTGCAGAGCCAAAGCCCCCAGGGGGCAGCGCTGCGCTACCTGCAGACGAAGGCCTGTCCTCCCAGACTCGACTGGTTAGCGGTGTCCTCCTGTTACAGTCCCCCTCCGAATGAACGGAAGAAACAGATGGTGGTCTCTCTCCGGAGGACAGGCCCGGCGCTGGAGACTTGGCCTTGCGGCTGTTAGGTCTGGCAGCAATCTTTGGCTTCCCTCCTCCTCCTCCTGCAAAGAGAAGCACCCTGCTTTTCAAACTGATCGCTGGAGACACACGCCACACGGCCACGGCCACAAAAGCCACTCGTGATTTTGGGTGCCTGACTGGAGACGCCTTAAAGGAGCCTGATTTTCAAAGGGGGGTGCTCAGCACCTCCTCAAGGTCTGGCCCCTTTAAGGTGTCTCTGGATAAGTCCCCAATATCACTAGGAGCTTGATCTACGTCTCTTGCATATTCAGAACGGCAGGTTCTGCCTTCAGGTACCACTAGAGGTACAGGACGCTTAGCATCCGCTAACCTTCACGGCAGACATCTCAGCGGGGAATGGTACAGAACAGCGTTCTCGGCATTTCCCAGCCAGAAATGGGCAGGTTTTCCCATGCTACAAGAGTGCACAGGTATTTAGGGCGTTCTACCAGCAAACTCATATTGACCCTTTGCTAAAAGGCCCAAGGACTTCAAGACCCTCTGCTGGAACGAAGAAGCTACTGCAGCTGCAACGGACAGGCTCAAAGGGCCAAATACTTCCCCGATTTATCCCCCAAGCCACCCCAGGGCCTTGTTGGCTCCTTGTTGAACTCACCTGCTACCATGAAGCAAGCTGCAGCAGCTTATGTCCGGCCTGGGGGTTGCACACTTGGACGCACTGAAGGGTCTGGCCCAAGGAGAGGGTTGGCTGATGAAGAGTGTCTGCCTGCTGGCCTGGCCTGGCCTCTTTTCTGCAAGGGACTGGGGAGCAGCTCATTGAACATCTAAAACCCAGTGCCAGGGGCCTTGAGTGACTCAGTAGGACAGGGACTGCGTGTGAGAAGGAACAGGCACCCACATGCTCCTCTTCCCTCTCTACAGACAGCCTGAATGCAGGGCCGTCCGGGAGCACAAAGGGGGCAGTTTGCCCTGCCCCCCACGCCCATGGAATTTGAGTAGCACTACGACCTGGGGCCCGGGGTTACACCATCACTCACTCAACCCTCACCTGACCGCCCCTGTCCTGATAGAGGGACAGTCAGGCCAAACCTGAGTGGTGCTGTGACCTCATGCACCAGGCCGCAACGCCCGGAGCTGGGCCCAGCCCTGCAGGATGGGAGTTGCTGCTGTGGGGTGAGCTCGCTCTCCAACCCCCCCGCCCCTGAGTTCCCTTTTACTCCATGGTAATGGCTTTTGGAAGGGTAGGGGCCTCACTTTCAGATTTTGTCCCAGGCTCTCAAAACCTCTGCATGGCTCTGCCTGAAGAGCTCTGTTCTGGTGAATTCCCAGTGGGGACAATGCCAGTGAAGGATAAGCAGCACAGCTCCCTGTTCTCCGTCCCTGCCTAGCCAGGGACGAGGTGTAACTCAATGCTTCTGGAACTAGAGCATCATGTTGACCCATGTGGATGGCAAATCAATTGGTATTTGGGGGAATGACGGGCTGCCCACTCCCTGCCCACATTTCTGATTCTACCCTCCTCCGTGTCCCCTAGTGGCATGGGGAGATTCGTGGGAATGGCCGTTGCCAGAGCTGTACAATGGCCCAACCCTGAAGCCAGGGGCAATTCCTTGCATTTCACCTGCTGCACAGGCTTGCAAGCCATGTTCTCACATCCTGGGATGCCCGATTCGTGGCATGGGGCGGGAGGAGCAGTGGGTCTATGTCTTCTGGCCTCAGCAGGGATGCTCCCCACTCCGGATTTCCGAGGGTTCTGCCTTATCCCACCATTCTCAGCTGCCTTGAGGCTTCCCTCCCATTCCAAATGCCTCCCTCTGTTGTCCCCTGACACGGCATCTCTCCCCAGCCATGGCTGTTTTGGGGATTGCCATTCGCACCGCTCCACCAGCGAGCCAGGCTGTCTTCCAGAGCAGAGCGACAGATCCAGCGCCAGGCCTTCGCAGGGGCTGAATGGTGGGCAGGCAACACTGACAGCTAAAGAAATGCCTGGAGCCGATCTACAACTGTGGTTAACCATCAACCCAGCCGAGGGCAGGTGAAGACTCCCCCTGGCGGGTACATGGGAGGTTAACCACGAGCCCTTCTGTCATCCGAATGAGGTCATTTCCCCTGGCACTGCGGGGATCACACAGCCCTGTCCCCGGAGCTAGGGACACCTGGGCTGGAGGGGAATGGAAAACTTTGTGCTTCTCTACCTCCAGTGCCCCAAACGTCCCTTCCCTGATTCCCGCACTGGGGTGTGTGTGTTTTAAAGCACTATTTTTATTCAGGGGGCACATATCTACCGAGAGGAGCATGGATTTCTCACTGGGTGAGTATCTCTTTTGGGGCCATACAATCTCAGGCCCTGATTCAGCAAAGCATTCAAGGACTTGATTTCAATCAAGTGCTTTAACTGAAGCAGAGGACGCCTTAAGCAAATTTAAATGCTTTGCTCAGCAGGGAGGCTTAAAGGCCTTGCTGAATCAGGATCCTCGCTCGGGCTTGGGATTTGTTTGAAATGCACATTTCTCTGCAGTGTCTTTCCGTGCAGGGTCTTTTTTTTTAAATAAACCTTGACATCATAAGAAGAAAAGGAGATTAAACAAGGAAAAGAGCCCGGTCAGTGTTTTAGAGAAAAAGCAACAGCCCCTTTCAGGCTACGACATGAACGTAAAAGATTTCAGGATTAATCAGCAAATTCACAAAGCTCGAAGGGAAAACACAAAACAAAGAGGATAAAAAAAAAAAAAGAATGAACAACACTGAGAAATGGCGAAGGTGGAAAGGGCTGCAGACCTGGCAAGGAGCGCATGTCGTCATTCCGTCCGTCAGCAGCGGTTATGGGCATAGCAGCGGGCACGCTTGCACTGGCATTCAGAGAGTTAAAAGCATTGGCATTGGCACTGAGAGGCGAGCGCTCTTCCCACTGCTCGTCATATTTACCCATTAGGGCCTTCCTAATTATTGCCTCCAACCCCATGTTGGTACTGGAATTTTCTTGAACCGACTGGCTTCTACAACTGATTAGCCCTGGGAGATACGGAAAGGGGAAGGAGAGGTGAGGGGTGGGAGATGGGTTGGGGGGAAACCAAATAAGAAGAAAGGGGGGGGGGGGAGAAAGGAGACAAGGGAGAAGGGAAGAAACAAACAGTCAGCACATTCTTGCAAAGCAACAAAATTTGTCATATTGTTTTTAAGCTCTGCAGTGCACTCCGTCCCCCCGCCCCGCCCCAGGGCTTGGCGGGAGCTGGGGGGGTGGGGAGTTAGAAAACAACTTGCTGAGTGAGGAAGAATCTGGGGATGGGAGTGATTTAAAAAAAAAAAATTTCAATGGAGACCCCGATGCCTCAATAGCTGAGGAGTGACAGGCTGCAGGGCATGGATCCTGAGCTTGGCAGTGCCTCGTGGGCACACGGCCCAGCAACGACCTGCCGGGGAATTGCCCTAGCTCTCCTGTGGAGTTGTTCTCTACTGGGTCTGGTGGGGGGGAAGGCCAAGAGGAGAGAATGCTTCCCCGTGCTGATTAATTCCTTCCCAGCCCCCTGCACCATCTGTAGTCCGGACTCCACCGCCCACGGGGCCCAGACCCCCACATCTACAGGTCAAATGTCATTAGGAAACAGGATGCAGAAAACGCAGTGATGTGTCTGAGTGCTTGTGAGTCATCAGAAGCCATGCAGTTATGGTGCAGCGCCGCACAGGGACCGTAGGGCACTCGCTCAGCCATGGGACCATCATTCCCAATGCGTCGGTTACAGGAAACGAGCAAGGGCAAAACTTACAGAGTCAAAATACAGGCAAGAAAATAAAATGCCGTGTTTCCTTAATCCCCACTTTGGTGCCTGCAGCCCCCTCTCCTGCCCGCAGAGCAATTCTCCTCTCTCAATAGGAATGCTGCAGCCATGGTGCCCCCTCCTTGTATCTGATGCAGGGGAGCGTGCACTCCCCCTGCGAATGGGCAGCATCCCCGCCCAGCTCCCAGCACACACACTCTGGGCTAGTGTCCCAAACACTCCCGAGGGTTTGCCCTTCTCCTTCGCTCAGCCCCGCAGAACAACCCTTAACCACAGGCTTTTCCCTGCAACACTTCCCAGCTCACACCCGAGCTCCCGCTGACACAGACAAGGACACGCAACCCCCTGCCCCCAATGCGCCTAGCTCACAGCTAAAGGGATCCACCTGGTTCGGCTGCCGGCGTGAGTCAGCTTAACCACTGTGCAGGGTCAAAAACTGGCTCTTTGGTCACCGCCTCCCTCCCCCAATACTAACGCTTACTGGGAAGCTTTTCTAAGGCAGATAACACCATTGCCAGCAGCCTCTGCCATGCAGATACCACAGAAACTCGGGGCTTACGGAGCTCTTGGATCAAACAAAAAAAGGTGGGAACGCCCAGTGGGCATGGGCCTAGCTCCCCAGCATAGAGCGGGGTGGGGGGAGAACCCATGGCCGATGCCGGCCTTTCGACCGAACGGTGGGGTCTGGGGACAGTGCAGGTCCCTGGGAAGTTTAACCATTTCTAGGCATTCTGCAAAAAGACCAGTCCCGGCGTAAAGCCACTGAAGTTCATGTTCTTAGAGAGGGGACTCCGCTAGGAGGGCTGTAGGTTTTGGTTTGATACAGAAAGCAAACGAACAGGATACGCTAGCTCGGTCTGTCTGACTCATGAAGCGTGCTACATAGTGCTGCATATGTATACAGCGCACTTCAGCTGAGGGGCGCAGAGTGCACTCCAGCTAAGAAGGAAGCCCCCCCCAACTCCCTTGGGAAGCAGGCCCTGCTGTACCCATTGCACAGAAGGGGAAACGGAGGCCCTGTGAGGTGAAGCGACTTGCCAAGGTCACCCAGCAAGCCAGTGGCAGAGCTGGGACAAGCCCTGACTGCTGCTCCCAGTCCTATTCCAGTCCCTGTAACTCCGGTGCTGTTCTCGACCCTATCAATGCCTAATCCCTTTTGGAAATGCTCTCCGCGGGGCCTCGATAAAATCCTGCAGCGTTTTCCACAGGTTATTTATACACTGTGTGGAAAAAGAAGCCTCTGGAGATGAAGGGTGGAGAGCAGCCCTGCTCCAGTAGCCTCTGACATCTGAAAAGACACACATCTGAGCTGGGAAGGGCAAGCCTGTTACAGAAGCAGCTCAGGGGCTGCAAATGAAACCGGAGCCTGCGCCCCCAGGGGCGGCCTGAGGAAAGACAGGCCATCATTTGAGAAGCAGATTCCCCTCAGCTGCAGGGGGAGGATTCTGGGAACCCCCTGGAGCTGGTTTTTCTCTCAGTGGGGAAGGAAGAGGCCTCACTGTCCAGGGCTGCTGGGCTCCCCTGTTGCTATGCAGTGTAACAGGGACACTGGCACCGGCCTTGACTCCTCGTGTGGTGCTGGAGTGGGGAGGAGCAGCAGCTCCTGGCAGCTTGAATGTCTCCTTTAATGCTGAAGAGCTTGGAGACACAGAGAGAGAGAGACACGCAGAGCTAGGAGTCATGGACTCGGCTCTTTGGAGCCCTGCAGTGCGCTCCCGTATGGAAGTACGGTCCCTCCACTTCCAGAACCACTGTCCTGCAGGAAGGGAGCAAAGGTCTTTTTCGCACAGGAGCTCACTGTCACTCAACGGCAAACGCCTGTGGGGCAGGTAGAACTTTAGGGCTCTGGGCCTGCGGTGATTCCTACGCTCTTCTTTCCCAAATAGAGCTCCTGGAGGCAAAGGTGACTACTGCCTCTAAAAAGCCAAGGCTGTCCCCTCTCAGTAACAAGGTGGGACCTCTGTTCCCATGACAGCAACCCACAGGGAAATTTCTGCTGGCCCACCTGGGTGGATGCACTGTTGTCCTCCTCTGAACCTGGCCAGCCCCACTCACTCCTCATCCCCCGGGCAGGCTCGGCTCTCAACGGCGGAACTGTGTGCCATGCTCTGCAGAACCACAATGCCCCCGCAGCGTGTGGCGTGACCTTCTGGTCCTGCTCTGCTGAGTTGCCATTCTCCCTTCATTTAAGACTATCCGCAGCCATTCCCCTTTCCCCATCAGGTCTCAGTCCTGGAGTTCTTGGGGCACTGCACTGTCCTTGTGCCTGTCGTTTAGACAGGAAGCTCTTCAGAACACGGACGGTCTTTACTTTTGTGGAGCGTACAGCGCCTTGCAAAATGCCAGGCCTAACCAAGTATTAACTTGGCAAAGCATATGCAGCTGATATTGTTACTGATCTAGGCTTTAAGCCTGAAGGCTCCTTAGTTTCAGAGTAATGTTTTTTTGTACATATAGGAACCAACATCTGAGCCTGTCTTCTCTCTCTCTCCCCCACCCTCTGGGCTCAGATGGTCATTGCTTTGTCCGGCATGTGTCCCTTCAGCAAGTATTAACAAATCAGTGTGCCTGATGTAGTGTCCCCTGGATAAAACCTGGGACATCACCCCGCCCAACCAGCCACTCAATGGTTTAGACACGTGGGGACTTTCTGCTTTCAGCAAGACACACATCTGGGAAAATCAAACAAGAAGTCTGCTGGGAACGGTGGGCAGCCTCTCCCGAGTTTTGGGCTGGGATTGTAGCACCGTTCAAGGACCTGAATTCTGCTGCCAACACCAGATGGGACCAGCATGATCATCTAGTCTGACCTCCCGCCTAGCACATGCCAGAGAACCTCACCCACTGATCCCTGCATCCAGCCCATCACGTGTGGTTGAGCTAAAGCGTACTGTTCCCTCTCCCTCTGATTCTAGCTCCAGCCTTCCCGTTTGCCAGCTCATGCTCCTACATGAACACTGGCTCTGTCACCTCACACCTCTTCACGGCGGCAGAGTCTGTCCCTTATGCTGCCGGCCCTCTGCCAGTAAGAGTCCATTTAAAGATACTGCTTCCCTACAGCATCCTCCCTGCTGGCGTCACATGGTTTCTTCCCAATCCAACAGATCCCAGGCCAAAGCCCTGCCGGATCTAAGTTTTTATGTCTCCTCAAATTCTGACAACCTGGAGGCTTTAAAAGGACTAGGCCTTTGTAGCCTGCAGCCCAACAGAGCAGCTTCCAAAGCAGGGAAGGGCCGTAGGCACATATTCTCCCGCCTCCAATCTTTCCCACCAGGAATATACTGTATCTTATTTCAATAAACGACACCGGAACCCGCTGAACCTCCTCTTCTCAGGCTGTGAATTCTGTGTGGCGTGTGGCAGAGTATGACATACGATAAAGATCTATCGGGACTGTTACCTGCTCCAGTAATTGCTGGCATGTTGAAAATCTCTGTCCCAGGCTGTCCAACATCTGGAGGAAGACAAAGAAGTCCCTCAGTATGAACTGCAGCGCACAACGGTTAACTCCTAGGGGAGCTTTTCCTTCCTAACACTTCCTCAACCCCAGAGGATCATGGGACATGCAGTTTGAGTCCTGGCACCTACATTACATTACCCACACTGACAAAATCCCAGGCCAAGTTCAAGTTGTGGGTGGGTGGGGCAAGGAATGATGGTTTGGGACTAGGAAGTATTATCTCTGTTTTTAAAGCAACGCTACCCCCAGACACACAACTCCAAGATAATGAGCAAGCCCTGGCCATGCCAATCAACATCAGAGGTTCTCCAAGTATGGCCCATGGATCATCAGTGGCCTGTAAAGCCCTTCCAGGTGGCCTGACAGGCAAGGAGTGGCGGTTTGGGAAGTTGGATGCATGGGAGAACGCTGCTCTCACCAAGTGGACCAGAGATGGCAACAGAGAACCACGGGTACAGGTCTAAACCTACTGGCATTAATGCAGCACAGCTCCAGAGAGTCATGTTGATGTCCACAAGTGCACTCCTGTCTCCCTCCACCCCAAGATCCTGCCCTCTGGGAGGTTAAGCAGGGGTACAAAACCCAGAGCTTTCTCGAGGCGTTTCCAAAGGCTCAATCCCCTATTCCCAAAGAGGAGTTTTTGTTCATGCATTCAGCGAGGGGGAAATACTAAGTCAATATTTTCCCTCTTAGCTGAGCTATTTGACTTGGGTATCGCTTTCCTTAGAATAACAGCAGTTCTCATTAAACACAAGGCGTTTCCTATTTCTGTATATTTCTCCCCGATAAAGAAACGAGTGGGAGGTCAACCATGCATCCCCCAAGGAACCTAACAACGTGGTTGGATTATGGTAACAACATACACAGGACGAGACAGCTTGGTCCTTCTTATCCAACGCAGCTGTTACACGATGGATTCAAATTGAATTAGTATTGACTGTATAATGCTGAGCTAAATTAAATTATGATCCTATCTACTCTATTAGCGGCTAATGAAGGAATGGGATGAATTTCGACTACAAGTCAGGCTGGGTGTTTTTTCAGAGCTGTACCAATATTGATGTCGGGTCTGACAGATACATCTTCAGGAGGCAGAATTCAGGCTGGCTGGACAGTCATTAAAAACGTCAATAGCTCTTAAGACTCCTCTAATCTCCACTTGTTAGTTAGTTCCTATTGAGGTCGTTCAGTGCCGGTGAGTGGTGCTGGACTGACAGCCCCAGAGAAAGGACAGGCTTCTGAGAGGCACCTCATAGAGCCCGGCTAGCTGCCGGCACTACCAATGCGGCTTGCAGTGGCAGAGGGGTATATCTGACATAAATGGCCATCACAATACAGGGCCATGACCCATCCTTAAGGCCCCCAAGTCACCTGCCTTTCTATCTCTTTTCCCCATCAGCAGAACTCCCCGCCCCATTCCTCTCTCTGACAGATCTGTGCAGTGGGAAGACACTGAACTAAGACGGTTCCCAACACGCCCGGCCACACACAGGCACGGTACTTGTATGCAGGAGAGGCACAGGATGTGCTTACGCATCTGTATTTAACAATACGCAACTGCATGGATAGGATAAGAGCATGGGGCAGCAAATTCTCATCCCCAGACGAAACTGGCTTCAGACTGCTCAAGTCTGGGAGGTGGGCTCCTGTCCCTTTAAATCATGTCAGAAAGAAGGCTACTTTGGAATTCCCTCTCCCTTTGGTTTTGCAAGGAGTCTTCATCCCACCCCGCTCCCTCCGGCGGCTGCTGCGTGAAAGCCCCAGCCTGGAAGCCTTACTGTACTCCGTTTCGCTCCTGTTGGTCGTGCCGAGCTTTTTGATGATCTCCTGCTTCTTGGATTTCACCATGGCGGAGTTGCTCTCGGTCAGTTTGCTGAAGAAGGCTGGGGGCTGGGTGTTGTTTCCTGGGGATTTGGAACCCATTCTGTGAAGCAAAAGGCGATCAGCAATGGCTGCAGAGGGCCCACTCTACGCCCTTCTGTCTATAGAGCCCCTATCCCATTAGCCACCCGATGCTTTGAACCAGCCCTCAGGCCATCCAGATATTGGGGGCTTTCTAGCTTAGACTTAGGAGTCAGGTTGTCTTCAATTTGAGACTGATCAAAGGCCCCTAAATACAGTGTGGCTTATTCCCCCAGGAGGTCCAGACCATAAAACGTCTCTTGGCTGGAAGAGAAACACTTCTGGCCTAGTTCTTCTTACCCTAGAGTCACGGGCCCCAACAAAATTCTCCTCTGGGCCCCGAAATCCCCTACCCTGGAAGTGAATTCTTTCTGCTCAGCCAATCACCGGAGCAGAAAGATTACCTGGTAAGGCACCTTGGGAGAGACTGAGGACTAGGGCAGGGGATCTCTGAGCTGCCAGGACAGGCTGGCCCTGAGCTGCAGGAAAAAATTGGAAGGAGTCAGGACACCTGGGTTCCACTCCTGACACTGCCTCTGCATGTGACCTTGGGGAAAGTCACTCAGCCGCCGTCTACCCAGGGCCGGCTCCAGGCACCAGCCTACCAGGCATGTGCTTGGGGCGGCACCTGGAGGGGGGCGGCGCTCAGGCCCGAGAGCGGGGCCGCGACTGGGCTCGCCGCCCTCCCCGCGGCGCTCCAGCCGGCCAGGGAGAGTGGGGCCCGTGGGGGGCTCGCCGCCCTCCCCCCGGCGCTCCTGCCGCCAGGGAGAGCGGAGCCGCGGCGGGCTCGGCGCCCTCCCCGGCGCTCCGGCCGGTCGGGGAGAGCGGGGCCGCGGCCGGGCTCGGCGCCCTCCCCTGCCGCGCTCCCCGCCGGGAGATGGGGGGGGTGGGCGGCGGGAGGCTTTTTTGCCTGAGGCAGCAAAAAAGCCAGAGCCGGCCCTGCGTCTACCACCCTGCAGCAGGGGTCAAATACTTTGCGCAGAGGGGTTGGGAGAGTTAACGAACTATGCTTGGACAGCCACAGATGGGACGCAAAGCGCTGCTCCCGGGCGCTGGCAGTCAGAGGGGAGGACTTCGGGAAGAGGTTGCAAAGCGAGTTAATCCGTCACCCCTGTTCTTTGGTGGCATATCCAACCCCAGCAGCAATATAAATGAAGAAAGCTGGCAGTCAGCTCAGGCAGCCACTCCAGGCCGGACCCAGAGCGCTCAAGGGCAGGCAGCATAGAGTGACAACAGGTTACCATTGGAGGGTAAAGGTCTGTGCCCCAGCTCTGCCCCCAAAGCGCTCAGAGTAGAACGCTCAGGGGAAGGAAGACCCCAGAGTATTGCTTTTGTGCTGTAACCCCCGGCCAGGCAGGAAGAGTCCACATTCCCCATCTCCTGTGGTTACCTCTGCTCTGACTGTTCTCCCTCTCGGTACAAGATTGGGTACGAGGTGCTCCTTGTGTGCTCCGGCTCTCCCATGCCGTCTGGTGGCGAGACAGGCTCGATGCAGTCATCTGGTGCACTCCCCACAGACGCTTTGCTCTGCTCAGGAGATCTGAGGATGGTATAGTGAGACGCTGTTATTCATTACAATGCTCTTAACCGCTGCACAGAGGGATTAAAACCCTTCTGCAAACTGGAGTGTCATGGAGAAGGGGGAAACCAACCACCCAAGCCCTTAATGTTACCCTTAAGTTGCACGTTTTTGTCGCTTTGTGTGTTTCTGAACTACACACCTATATCGTAAGGATTAAATTTAGACAGGTCTCAAAGCTGTAGCCAACTCGTATGTAATCCTGCAATTGGCCCTAATATAGTTACACTGCAAAAACAGAGGAACTAACCCTGGGACTTTGTGGCTCAGATCAAGTGTCCTATCAGTACATCCTCTACCCGGGGCGATGTCCTGCATTTGCAGCGAGCGGGGCCTCATCTAAACTCCTCTATTGACATTACGGAGAATTAACCCTTCGAAGGTATGGACCTGCAGAGTCCAGAGAGTTCGTGTTCTCTTGCTGCAGTGTTAACACATTGTGACAGTCTCTAGGAGCACAGAGGACATTCCTGCACCCTCCGAAAGCACTAATATGGCTAGCTGGCAAGTACAAGGGCTCAAAACTCCACCAATCACCAGGGACAAAGATGAGCAGGAGCCGTCAGGAACTTTCTCTAGGGGTTTTGTTGTTGTTATTTTCTCCTTGGTTTTATTTTTAGTACTGAGCACGTTGTTTCCTCTTGCAACCAACAGGGGGCAGATTCTAGCACCCTGCAGAGGAAATGCAGGGCTCTGCTCCCGCGTTACCCTAATATCCAGAGCTAGACCCCTGCATAAGAAAGTTGCTATTTCTGGCTGCTCATGCTGGCAGGTGAGTCCACTTAGCCCTAGTCTGGGCTATCTGGGAGAGCGGAGAGTGTCTCTGGGGCAGAGGGAACTAGGTGCAGGGAGAGACGGGTCCTGCAGGGAACTGTCCTAAGAACAGCCAGGCTCTGGAGAAAGCTCAGGATTAGGGCTCGGTTGTTTGCGTGTTTTAAAAGCATGATCACGACCACGTTAAAATCTCTGCGTGGCCGGGGCAAGCTGCATTAGCCGGTCGATGTGAACCCTACCGGGGGTGCCTGGAACTCCCGGTGACCAGCTAAGCCGCGTTAAAACTACAACGTGCCCTGTCTCCACCGGGAAGTTTGCCTGTGTTCGTTCCCACGTGTTCCGAACGCTCCCTTTCCCCCTGGTGCAGAGACCGCTGAAGAGAGTGAGCATGAGCCATAGCTCATAGCGGTCCCGATCTGATGCTGAGCTCACCTCTTGTCTCCCTCGCTCTGCGGGGAGATTCTGGAGGCCGGAGCATGCTCCTGCGGCTGGATGTAAGCCTCACTGGGCGTCCTTCGCAGGTCCAGCACGGGACACATGGCCCCAGGGAAGGAGTACACCGGGGTCTGGAGGTGGGAGTTGAGCTGCTGAGGATGATGGCGCGTGTAGTCTTGTGTGATAACCTCCTAGAAGAAGCAACGCCTTGAGTCAGCACTTCTGTCTGCGACCTTTCACTGGCCTGTAGTTTATGTGGCAGGGATGGGAGGGCACGCTCTGGCGCTGAGCCCTAGTTATTTCTCCCCTCCTAGTTTTGTTGGCTGGTCCTTATAGGCAGGAGGACGGAAAGCACCCTTCTCCCCTGGGCTTCTCTGCAGCACTCTGCTGCCTCCAAAAGCAAAAGGCCAGAGGGGTTGCCGCAGAGCGAGGTGACCTGCTGCTACCACCACCCCCCGGGTCTGCCACCAAGGCTCCTGACTCCACTCCTGGCCCATTCTCCGCTGACGGAGACGCCCCAGAACAACCCCTGGACGGGAAGAGGAGAGAGAGGCTGATTACGCTGATGTGCTGAGCCAGCGTGACCACCCGCTGCTGGTGGCCTTTGATGTTCTGGGACGACTGCAGCAGCTGGCATGGGGATTGCTGGCCTTCGGGCAACTGGCGCAGGTGCTGCATGTGAGCTGCTTCTGCTGCAGAGAGCTTCAGGGAGGCTGTGAAAGGAAAGAACCAGTCATGACAACCCAGGGCAATCACACAGCGCCTCCGCCTGCCCAGCACAGACCCTCTGTTCTGCCCTTCCGCTCGTCAATCAAACTGTTTTTTTAAACTATGCTACTTACTTGTTATGAAAGAAGCCAGAGATGCCGCTCCAGGGAATTTGGTTTAGGGGTTACACAAGGAACTGGGAGTCAGGAGACCTGGGCTCTATCCCCCACTCTGCCAGTGACTAGCTGTGCAACTCTGGATAAGTCACTTAAGCTCTCTGTGCCTCTGTTTCCCCATCTTTAAAATGGGGCTGATAATATTTATTAATCAGGCGGGGCACTGAGGTGCTCCCGGGTAATTAATTAATATTTATGGAGTGCTCTGGAAAGCTCCCATGAAAAGCGCTATCCCCCAGGCATGTAAAGCAGCCGCCGTTAGCTAATATACTAACGAGACATTCCTTGGCAGAGCCGCAGTTCCCTGTACCAGTCTGCTGTCAGGAACTGCCAATGGGAGGCTGATAAGCCCACGGCGCGCTAAGGTTATTCTTCAAACGCTGGTGGCAGCTCCAGCAAAACACGCCCAGCCAGTTGCAAACGGAGATCGATGGGCCCTCGGCTACCAACACATCCCACCCTCCTTCTAAGCTTCTCCTGCCTCCCCGCACATTTCCTCCTCCCTCTCAGCCTGTCGTCTGTGCGCCTCACCCCAGCCCAGAAGGGAATGAACACTTCCCTGCAGCACGGCCAGCCAACGCCCATTCCCTGCTCCCTGCCTTCAGCTCTTGCCTGTCACCACGCACTGGCGCCAGCCTGGCAGCGTTATTGCTCACACTGGGTAGCGCTCAGAGGCCCAATCAGGGCCCCCTTGTCCTAGGTGCTTGTACACACGCCGTGTGAACGAGAGTCCCTGCCCTGAAGAGCTCACCGTCTAAATGGAGAGGGCAGAGGAAGGGGGGGGACGGGGACGGGACGAGAGAGTGACCCAGCCAAGGTCTCAGGGGAAGCCCATGGCGGAGCCAGGAACTGAACCCAGATCTCCTGAGCCCCCATCCAGAGTGTCAGTGGCAAGGCCAACCTCCTTCTCAAGGACACGGACGGATCTTTGCAAGGCAGAAGCTTCCTGATGGGTCCCTCCATTCATCTTGCCACCACCAGCCTCGGTTCCCTGAATCTGCCCACCGCTAAGACAAGCGTAGTCCCAGGGGGAGATTTCAGGGAACGCAGGTTGGTGCGGACACAGCCCACTATGCGGGGGAAGAGGGAAATTCCTCACCCACAAAGGGGAAGGGGACAGAGCCTCACATATTTTGCCTGGCAGCCTTCGACTGGGCTGTGGGCTGGAACGTCAGCAGTACAGGAGGCCTCCTGCCATGTCAGATCTGCCTCGGCCGGCTCAGGCGGCAGCAGCCCCTCACCTTGCTGTTTTTGTCTCACGTTGTGCTCCCCGTGCCCTTTCTCCACATCCGGCAGCACCTTTGCCCCTTTCTCGTGGGAGACGCTGGGTGAGCTCGCCGGGCTTACTGCTTCAACGCCATCAGGGCTGTAGCCTCCGTGGAACCCTGGGGAAATGGAAGCAAGGGTCTTTATATTGTGAGTTTCCTTCGTTGCGATTAACCCTACCTGTCCTGCGACCGCTGCTGCACTGAGATCTTCAGCATCAGCAAAGAAGTGACAGAAATAACCAGAGACCTTGCATCTAAAGCTGCAGGACATACCCGCCTCGATGCAGCTTCTACAGCCCTTCTTAGTATGCCAGGGGGCAATAAGGGCGACTGTAGCTTGGGCATGCATACTCTGCTAGCTTTAATCTAGCTACCATGGGTAATAAAAGCAATGAAGTTGCAGTGGCATGGACCCCAGTACAGGCTGGCTGCCCAAGAACATCCCCAGGGTCCCCAGTAGGTTTATATTTGGGTGGCTAGCCCACGCTGAAGCCCGTATCACTGCATCTATGCTCAGTTACCTGTGCTAGACAGATTAAAGCTAGAGTGGGGGTGCCTACCCGTGCTATCATGACACCTTCACGTGCAGTGTAGATATAGCAACAGGTGCATCGAACAGTATCAGTATCATAAGAACCACCAGCTGACAATCAGCAAGGAAACACACAGAGAGACACAGACAGCCACATTTTTTGCTTTTCAATTACAATGAAGAAAACAACATCACATTTTCCTGCAGAGCTGTAAACCCAAACACAACAGCTCAAGGCAGTGAACCTGACCGGCCTGGATTCACACCTCCCACACCAGGGAAACGCAAACAAACAGATAAAAGCCACATACACAGTGAAAAGTAAATGATTGTTGTGGTAGGGTGTTGGGTTTTAACTATTCTAGGTGGCATTTTCCCTGGTAGATCTCAAAGGAAAGCCAGTATCACACCACTACCAACCTCAACCGGTCAAAAATTGTGAGACAGGCCACCCCAAAACTGAGAGATTGAAGCCACGAGATTAAACAAAAATACTAATAACGGTTGGGTTTTTATTATTTTCCTTCGGGTTTCTGAGCCTTTGAGGTGCACGCAGGTCACATTTTCAAGCTTTTATCTGCTACTATAGGGTGAGAAACTCACTTTTTTTTTTTTTTAAATGAAAGTTGAGATTCTCCAGGAGCTGGAGTGTAAAATGAAACGTGATAAAACCCTGAGAGTCGGCAACACTGCATCATCATTATCCCTGTCTTACAGGCAGGGGGATAGAGACGCAGAGAGGTGGCGTGACTTCCACAAGATCACAGGACAGATCGAGAGCAGAGCCAGGAAGAGGACTAAGGTGTCCTGAGTCCCAACCTTGCGCCCTGCCCTCTGGAAACACTGCCTCTCTGGCTAAGGAATTTCACGCACTTCTTGATATGCCTTTAACTTCCTAAAGCCAAGTTACCAGGAGTTATCAATGGAGACAAATCACACTGTTCCCTCCTGGCTCTGCGAGACCCATGTGTATTCCACCAAGGGCTTCCTTGTCACCAGCGCATTCTCTCTGGGAGCCAGTCACAGCTGGTTACCTATGCTGAACTCATGCCCAGACCAGCCTGCTCGCCCCATCCTGGCCCAGGTAGGGACCATGCCAAGCTGGGCTCACTCACTGAACCCAGCGGATATCAATGGACTCATGTGAAGTCACTGGAAGAGAGGTGGGACGAGTGGGAGATGGGCCATTCCCACACACGTACATGCCTTTTATTAAAGGGTCGTTCTGCTCACTCCCTCCTTGACTGGGTCATCTCATGCGGATTCATTGCTTCTTAGCGTGAGTTCCCCACTCCCTCCAGTCACGTTCTAGTGAGTCTTGGCTGAAGAGCCAAACCCTAGTACCACTGGGTCTCCACCCCACTCTGAAAGGCTTGTCTCTATTGACAGGACATTGCTGGTGCTGATATCCCTGATCAGGGCTGGCTGGTCATACTCTGATCTGACTGATGGCTGGAGCCGGGGGTAGGAAGCAGACCAGCTTGCTCTGCCAGCACTGGGGGAGTCGGAGTGTGTGTAATATTGTGAACCCCAGAAATCAGAGTAGCTTGGAGCGGTTTGTGTTTACGCGCATCTGGAGGAGGAAGAGAAGTAGATGTACTAATGGCCAGGCACGGATCAGAGAGCTTGGGTGGGAGGGAATCAATAGAAAAGACTTAACAAGGTAATATACAGCTAATTCTTGTTCCAAGGCTTTCGGGATACTGTGTCCCAAGCTCTGGCCTACGGGTCATTGGAACACAGCCCCTCTCTAGTTTGGGACGGTCAAACACAGCAGCACAACATAGCCTTGGCTCCAATAAAAGGGGAAACTCTTTTACTGTAGCACCCCTTGCTGAGATCTCGAGGCTGGGACACCTCATCCTTCCTATTGACCGAGCAGGATTTCTAGCCACTGTAAGGTGGAACGTTGCAACTCCCAGCTCTCTGGATGGGCTCAGAGGAAATCCTGCTGCTGCATCACTTCCCGATGATCTACTTGTTCGGATGTATTTGCAGAAATGCTTTAATGTGTTTTACTAGCGTCAGGAAAAAAACGCGCCACTAAAGCCAAAGGTGAGTGTGTGTTCATAGCTAGCAGAGCATTCTCGGCAGCTGGCTGGAAGAGCCCAATGATAAGTATCACTGCTTATTAGTAAGATCTTGAAGAGCAAAGAGGGGAAGATTCAGAGAATAGAGTCAGAAAAAAATTCTCCTCTCCAATTATTCCCATGGATTGTCTGGTGCACACTGTGCACTAAGGTTTACATGCATGGGAGTGCAACGCTGGGATCCAGGGCAGACGTGCAGGAGAGATTCACAGAGAGAACACTGTGACATGCTTACAGGACCCCTGTGCGCTAAGCATTACACGGTGCTTGCTATTAACTAAATATCTAAATGGAACCCAGGGGTCTGCTCTGGACCAAAGTGCAGCTGTCCCCGTAGGTGTCCCTATAGAGATGGGCATGAACGTAGATCCACCTCCCCCCCCCAACAGCAGTTTCACCCAGATAAACATATTCTACTTCATTTTGTGCCTTAAGCTGTTGTGCTGGGTTAAGCAGCTGCTGTGTTTCACTCCAGAAGTGGCTGCATTCCAATGGCAGCTACACGATCCCCGTGTACAGTATACCATCTATATTTATGTCTTATATAGTGTCTGTCACCATGGCATCTAAGCACTGATATATCATTTGATAGACAAATTGATACATTGCTTTGGGATCTATCAAATTGAAAGGCATTGTGCAAACGTGGGACATTGTTCTTGTCTGACGTGGCTGTCCTGTTAGAATCAGACATTCCCTCCCCCTCCCCCCAGACCCCTTGCTGTTTAAGTTATTACCCATGATTCTTTAACGTAGGCCACATGTGAATTGCTAATTACAGTGAAATCAAGAATTTAAAATAAATAAATAAATACCAGGAAATGAACTAGAGCTGCAAAGCAAGAATCAGCAAAGGAAAATTAAAAAAAAAGGGGGTGGGGTGGGGTGGAGGAAGGATTTTTAAAACAAATAACAAAAATAAAAGACTAGAATAACATAAATGATTCCAAAAAACTCAGGAAGTGGAAGAAGCCAACCACCAAAACGTGCAATTCAAAAAATAAAATAAATAAACAAATTGGTTTTAGGCCACAAACTTGGACTGGCACCCGCCCCTCCAATTTCTTACCATCACTAGTGGAGTCGTTATTTAGCGAGCGTCTTTCTCGCTTCCCCTTATCGCAAGAAATTTGACGCATGATAATCACATCTATGAAGCTGGCCGCTGTCATGGTGGTCTTACCGAGTGCTCGGAGCTCCTGTTCCTGCATTGAAAAGGATTTACTTTGATTCTTTTCTCTACTGTGCTGCTCATTGACCGAGACTGCGTGCTGCTGATCCAGGGGTGGATGATGGTGCTGGTTTTTCCCCTGTCCTCTGCTATACTGCTGGGTAGAACCTGGCCCGGAGGCTGGTAAGGGCCTGGACTCCATGGCTTTAATAGGTGATGATGACTGTTCTAGGCCTGCCCCACTGGGCAGCTTTGAGGTGAACATGTTGTTGTCAGTCTGAGGGCGTTCTACCTTGGCTTCTCGGGCCCTGGACGCCTCTTTCTGTAGGAGAGCAGGGTCCATCATGGCTGCATAGCTGTCCACTCCACCGAGCGAGCAGCGCAGGGCGGATGCCGTGGGAAAGCCTGCAGAGCGGATGGGCGATGTGGTGGTGGTGGTGGAGGATCTTGAACGCAAAAAAGAACGCAGAGATAATATGACCGTGGGGCTGAGAGACACTGCAGCTTCCCCACCCCTACAGGAACTAGGCTGTTTGCTCCTGTCAAATCCAGTAACCCTACTCAGGTATTAGCTACAGTGCATGTTACTCGGAGGTTAATGGATCCAATGCCAAACTATGCGAAACAGACACAGGAGAAGGTCACATTGTGTCTTCCTTGGAAAACTAAATGAACGGGGCCTGACTCTGGTCCTATTTACATCAGTTTGGACTTCAGCAGAGTTACTCCTCATCTGCAGTGACGGAAGTGAGTAGAGAACCCTGCCCATGTTCCATTTAACCAGTGTGGTTGATTCCCCATTTATAACTTAGGCATGAGACTGCACTGGGGTTAGAAAGGCCCAGGCAGAGTGTGGCAGAATACCAGAGAGCAAGAGGAATCAGATCCCTTCTAGCTTCCTGCTGAAGTTGGGATGAAGAGCAAGCTGGAAACCCCACCAGCGACATATGCATTTCCACAGCTTGTTTGCTGCACAAGGGGCTGGCCAGCTGGAGTGACCAAAATAATGGGCTAAATTCTGGAGCCCTTACTTCAAAAGGCTGAAGAAAACTTCTCACTGAGGCAAGGGCTGGAGCACGGGCTGAGTAAGAACATCTGGATTTGGCCCAGAGCGGACAGCTCACGACCATCCCCCCGTTTGCTCCCTGGGAGCAGCTCCCAGCAAAAGCCATTTGAAAAGGAAAAGACCCCGGTCAAAATCAGCCAGCCCACCACAGGCCTGCTGCTAAGGCCTGCTCCCATTGAAATCAATGACCAAAAAACGCCTGTGGCCATCAATGGTGCAGGATTAGATCCTTAACAACCCAGAGCCCTCCACCCACCGAGGGCAGGAGCGCGGTGAGCCGCAAAGCCCATACACACCGCAGAACCGACGGGGTGAGGCTCTCCGACGAGATGACCTTCATGCCCGTGTTGTGCAGAACGCTGGGGCGCTGCTGGACGGTCTCATGGGTGCGGGGTGAGGCGGGAGAGTGCTGGTGGCTGTGAGAATGAGTGGCTGAACGGCTGCTGCTTTGCTCGGTCCCTGTAAGAAAATGAAGAAAGAATCTGAGCTGGAAACCAGTATGGAAAACCAAGGGGCAAGTGACAGCGAGATGGGGAGGAAGAGAGAGCTCTGCATAAACCTTACAGAACTGTCCCCAGCCCCCCCCCAAAAGGCTCTGCTCACCAGTGGAACCATCACTATCCACAAGCCGTATGGACCGGGTTCCTCCAAGCCTACCTGGTCTCCAGATAGGTGCATGCTCCACAGTGGTGGCGGCTAGGAAGGATTTCTCACGCTCCCTCTCGCGCTCCCGATCTCGTTCCCGTTCGGACGCCGATGCTCCTGTCTGTTTGGTCATGTGCGTGGGGCCTCCTGGAATTCAAAGGCAGCCAGTGACAGGGGGCCCTGCGAGCGGAATTCTGGTGCAACCTCCACTCTCATGAGTGTTGCAGCTACAGGATCTCCGCACGAGCTTCCTAAACCAGATCCTGGCAGATAAGCAAAGACCGGGGCCTGATACCACTTACGCCGGTGTAACGCCGGGGCAACCATCGGGGCATGAGTATCTGTATCGACTGCACATTTCGATCTGTACCCAAAACGTGACAGATGCGCTTGACTTCTAAGACAGTGCATTCGACTGACAAAAGGGATCAGATGGTTTCAACACCCTCACCCATGGGGAGACAGCGCCACTAGGCCAGCGATTACAACCCACTGAGACTGAATGGGCCTACCTGCCCATTGTGAGGGTATTCTCCTGGGTAGGCCCTGCTGGATGGAGACAGGGGTAAACACTCTCAGGGTATGTCTGCACTAGAGCTGGAAGGAGCTGGGGTAGGGAGACATCCCAGCCCTAGGTCTGATTGAGCTAACGTGCTAAAAATGGGAATGCAACTGTGGCGTCACGAGCAGTGGGCGGGGCTAGCCACCCCAAGGACGATCCCGTCCAAGATCCTAGGGAACTAGCCCCTCCTGCTGTTCACAAAGCCCCGGCGACTCTTCTCTACTCAGCGCAATCCGAACTAGCACGCTATGTCCTTGTTTCTCTAATGTTTTGTTCCCCAGAGCTAAAGAAAACACTTCAACAGGGGATCTCTGGTTACAGACTCCCAAAGGGAGGAAATGCAGGTGTCGGGCCTGCAGGGCACCGCTTGGTACATACGGCTCCCACCGAAGGATCACATGATTCTCCTTGAGACAGGTGAGGCAAGAGGGCCAAGATTGGGGCAGGTCTTTCTAAGAGCACCCGGAGGGGGACAAAGGGGCAGCTAGCCTCAGAACCCACAACCACCACAGCCCCACGGAAATCACTGGAGTTCTTCCATGGGAAACTCTTGTCCTCACATTCCCATTGGTCTGGGCTTTGGTTGTGAACTCTTTGGGGGAGGGGAAGACGTCTCGCCCAGCTGCAAGCCTGCATCAGGTGCTGAATAAATAACAATGCAGAGAGCTGATGGGCCCAAACTGCCAGAGCAGGTCAAGTTCTAGCAGTGTTACAAGCCAATGATCATCGGCTGCACCTGCAGACAACAACAGTCCTTCCAGCCTCAGAGCCCTCCATAAGAGAGAAACAACCCTACTGATCAGCTCCCCGGCTCGGGGCCCCCCACCAGCCCTGGCCCTAGCCCCAGCTCCAGGCCCCCTGCTGGCCCCAACCCTAACCCCAGCTCGGGTTAAGCCCAGGGAAGAGGGACTGGTAGGTAGTGATCAGACAAGAGTAGGAGCAGGACTCTGCTGTGCTCTACACCTGGGTCTGGATTGGCCTTGGACAAATTACATCTCTCTGTGCCTCAGTTTACCAGCTCCCTTCCCCTCTTGGTTTAATTTGTGCACCTCAAGCGCCTGAAGATCCTTGGATGGGAAGTACTATCAGTGTGGTAAGAGCCGTGGGGACTAAGAATTCCGGGGGCAGGACAAACCAGCAGGCCAGGCTCACCTTACTGAAATCCTGGAGCAATGGGAGATCCTGGGAAGCCTCAAACACACACACACACAAGGCGGGGGTTCGGTTTGTCCATGTGCCCACCCAGGCAGATTATCAGGTGGCAATTCAAACCCCGCGGGTTTTACCTGGGGAGAGTGGGGAGCTGCTGTGCCGGCTGCTAAATGTCTGGGGGGCGCTGGGGATGTACGTGATTCGGTCCATTGAGGCGGCGGAGGTGCCAGGTGTGGGGGGCACGAGGACGGGCAGGTGCGGCACTTGGGATAGGTCGATGATCCCTGGAGAGAGAATCGAAAGGACTGTCAGGATGACGATCAAGCCCACACTCCACACAAGACGGTGCAGAGAGTGATGCTGGTAGGGAAGCCCTGGGAATCGGGACAGCGCACGAACACACATACCCCTGGCAACTGGGAAGGGGACACTAGCAAGAGAACAATCTGATTGTCTAGGGCTAGCTGCGTAATTTAAAAGCTGTTTCCCGCTCTGTGGCGAACCCCTCTGGCGATGGATTGTTAAAAGAGGAAGCATTAAAAAATTAGGATCTACTTCTCACCATTGATACTCTCGGGGTTATCATCATTTATTATTTCTACCTAGGAGCCCCAGTCACGGACCAGGACCGCACAGTGCTAGGTGCTGGACAAACACAGAGCACAAAGATAGTCCCTGCCCCAGGCAGCTTACAATCAGAGGGCGAAATCCACCCCGGTGCAGAGGCCCAGCTGAAGGCCCAAGCACCACGTAACTCCCAGTTCAGGCCCATCTTTCACAGGGGGAATTTCACCCTTGGTTTACTTAATGCCTTCCACTCATCTCGGACAGTGAAAGCGGAGGAGTCGGCGTGGCTTTCTTTTGAACGGCGGGGTCCAGGCACTGCTCTGGGGGTTCTAACTCTGCAGGGTGGGACACTCCGCCCACCCCCCACATGGCATTCACTGAAATGAACCCAACAGGGACTGGTAAGCTCTGGAACAGGCTTCCAAGGGAGGTTGTGGAATCCCTGTCATTGGAGGTTTATAAGAACAGGTGGAACAAACACCTGTCAGGGATGGTTTAGGTAAACTTGGTCCTGCTTCAGTGCAGGGGGCTGGGCTAGATGGCCTCTCAAGATCCCTTTCAGCCCTACATTTCTATGACCCTACGTACACCCCGTTCTGTACGTGCCGGGGTACGAGAAAGGGCAGAGTCAGAGCCTGAACTGAGAATTCTCTCACTTGGGGGGCACTTGACTGGGGTCATTAGCTCAGATCGGTGTGTACTGCAGGTGGGAATAGCACAAGCTACATACAAATTTTAGTTCTGGAGTCAGAGGGGACCCCCAGATTCCCTGCGGGTGGGATTTTAGCTGGAGGGAGACTCAGCAGCATCCCAGAGTCAGCTATGAGGACAGAGGCCTACTCAGCACAATGAGATGAGAAAGTCCCCCTGGGTCTTTTCTGAGAGATGCTCATTTGCTTTATCCCCCAAATCATACCCAGCTTTTAAATCTCAGGATATACACTGTGCTAGAAGGGCCCAGTTCAGCACAGTTCACTGGAGATACTGTCTATAAAGACCAGTACAAATGGGCCACTTTTGCCCAGCGATGGGAAGGCGGAGATCAATTTGCATCGAGTGAGAATATGACTACAGCCAGTGTAGACTCAAAGAACCATCAGTGCAATAGCATAAATGCTATTTTACAGGGCTACGGACCCCATTGTCGATGGGAACATGTTCTGAAGAGCTGGAAAGCCACAGATCAGCTACTCGGCTGTTTGAGAAGATGCAGCAATGTTACACCCACGCTCACAGAGCAAGCGTCTCTCATTATTAACAACCACACTTCGCACTCACACAGCATTTTTTAATCTTGAAAGAGCTTTACAAATACCATGGGCCAGATTGTGGAGTCCTTCCTTGAAGTCCATGGGGCTACTCAAGTGCTCTCCGTGGAGAGAAAGGGCGCCATGATCCGGCCCCTCACTAATTCATCCTTCTGCCTTAGCCTATGCTTTCCTGAGCTAGTTTCCAGGGTACCCACTCAGATCACGTTCTACACGCCCCGGCTTTCTACTGTACCTCTCTTTCAATGTTACACTCTTGGTTTCTCACCTCCTCCAGTCTGTAAGGTTTCATTGGCACCTGAAATTCCTGCCATTTACCCTGAATCTGGCCCCACTGCTGGGGGATGGTGAAGGGACAGCAGGGACAGGTTAGTGCACAGCCATGTATTACTAACAGAAAGTAAAGAGGTCAAAGAACAAGAGCAACTTCTAGAGCAGCTCCCAGCCGAAGGGATCCCAAAGCGATTTCCTCTGAGTGTACGGAATCACTTCGCCCACCACTGAACGTCAGTCTCTTTTCGGGATGGCAGCTTTTTAACAGCCTGCAACAACCGCACAACCGCATAGGGCAGGAAGTGGAGATCAACAATGTATTCAGTTTGGAGGGGGATTGAGGGGGGCTGAATCTGGCTAGGACACGCCATGCCTGAGAACAAACCCAACCAAACAAATGATCCTGACTAGCCACACGCAGACTGGGAGCCCAGTGTTGTTTTGTCTGGAGGAGGGTGCAGAAGCAGCAGCTCAGAGCCCCTAGTGCCACACTGGGGCACCGCCCCCAGAATTGGATCCCATCTCCTTGCAGAACACGGAGACTCAGGTTTGCAGTGGCTCTCTAAACACAGCTGTATAGACAGCGCTTTGAAGCCGCAGTGGGCTCTGATGCCCACTCCCGCCCCTTGGCTTCAGCACCCCAGCTCCAGTCTGAGCCCCGGCGTCCAAGTGCCGTCTCCCCAGCAATTCTGAGAGTGCGGCAGCAGCCTCCGCAAGTCCGAGTGTGTCGATACAGGCTCGGAGGCTCACTGCCACGGGCTCCGCAGATGTACCCCGAGGGGCTCTTATCCAAGCACTGGTCAGGCCTGGCCCTCTTTAACTTGTGAGAGCTGATCAAACTCCAGCCCAAGGTCACGTGGCTGCCCCTGAAGCAGCCTTGAGAAACCGAACGCGCTATCGTGACTGACAAAAACTAACCGCCTTTGCACAGATGGCTCAGGAACAGCTCAACCGGCCGAAGCCAAGATGCTCCTGCCCCCGGCGCCGCAGACCAATGTGCATGCCGCATGGCTACTGCCGTTGTGATCTCCACCACGGGAGCCCTGCTGGGCGTTACGCTAGGGGCCTGGGGTCAGAACGACAGCCCTATGCCTTTCAAGAAGAAAAAATGCCACCTAAAAACCACAGACAGCTTCATACTTCGAGGACCTGCAGCATAGTTGAGAGCCAGCGAGGGTTCTCGGGGCGAAAGTCCGCGCAGCATGTCCGCCCTCTGAGCCATGGCAGTGGCGGCGGCGTTCTGGTGCATCTGCTGGGAGGTGATGTAGTCGTTGATGATGGTCTGCCTGTTCTCCATGGCGGCAGTGTCTGGATACCCTCTGATGAGGTATGGAGGGTAGAGATGGGGGTACGTCGGGCTTGGAGTGAGATGTCTGGGCAAGTAGTAAGCAGCAGCTAAAAGAGAAGATTCAGACCAGTCAGTTTCTCATGCAGTACGGTCCTACAAGAGGGCGGCAGAGTCTGACTCATGAAAACTGCAGCGCTCAAGAGCATCAGCTGGGACGTGGGATAATTTAGGAACAGCCAAGGCCCAAATCAGTGAGCACCAGGAACCCTCCATCTGGCATCGGGCTGGGGAGGCCCATGCAACACACCAGAGACCTCAGCCCCCGTGGGCACGAGGGTGGAGGAAGCTGGCTTTTTGCTGTCTCAGGGCCTTCATCTGCCAACTGTGCACCGGAGCAGTGTCAGGGTAAGGACAGAACTGAGTCAGAGAAGAGCTCATCCGAGACGCAGCTTTAAGCCAAAGAGTTACTCAACAGTCAAGGCAGCACTGCTTTAAAAGCCTGTTTCCATTGCTCATTGTGAAACGGAACGTCACCAGCCAGCCAGCGGCTTGTTACACAGCTTAGAACAGAAATTGTCCCATTCTGTTCTCAGCTATGCTACATTCATAGCAATGGAGCCCAAGGCAGATTTTTTGCCCAGCTGACCATGGGCTGCTCCTGCCAAGTGCCCCAAATAAAGGCGTACCTGCTTCCAGTTGAATTCCTCTGGGAATTGCAGCGGGGTCGAAGGCCAATGGAATGTGTCCTCTGTACAAATCGACACCACTCATTCCCCGGAGTAAATGTTCGTAGGGGGAGATGGGATGGTGATGGTCCGATAGAGTAGCGTGAGGAGACTTGGAATTGGTGATGTCTCTTGTCGTGGGGGTGATCTTTCTGTCCTGGGACACCGGCTTCCCAGCCGTGATGCTCCCTGCAGAAGCAAAAGAACGGAGTCAGAAGAGTCCATGTTGAAACACACTCGCAGCCAAGCGCTGCTCTCAGAGGGGCGTGCCCCCCACTGCCTTACTGGTTCTGGCACGTACACTGAGCTTTGTCAAATCAAGGAGTGTTTCTCTGTTTAAACCTACCGGGCCCATTCCGCCCTCAGGGTCACAGTGGCGACTGCCATTGCCTTCAGTGGAAGCCGCCATCGTTTACCTGGGGTCAGAATCTGGCCGGCGGCATGTGGCAACAGGTGCGATTTCCGAAAGCGTCTCTGTGACTAGGGAGGAGGACGAGGGTCCCACTGAAAGCAGCTGCACCTGACTCTAAGAGTTCTGCTCTCCCGTTCTGCCCACGGCAAGTCAAAACCCCACCCTTTCGTTTTGCCTTTCGAATTGCGGGGCCCAAGGCGGCACAAGAGGTAACGAGTCAGAGCAGATCTCCTTGGCAATATCGGTGAGAGCAAAGGCTGCTGCTTCTACAAAGAGAGCGAGACGCTCCCCCCGGGTAACGCTTTTGGGGCTAAATTCACCCTTGGGATAAGGGAGTGCGACTACAATGGCTATAATGAAAATGGGAGTCAGCTTCCACTGACGTCAGTGGAGTTACCCTCATTGACGGCAGTGATGTATTTGCCTGTTCGCCTTCAAAACACTCTAGGAACAATGATTAATCCCCAGCATCCAGGAGAGGAAAGCCAATAAGCTAGGAGAAGAGAGGGTGAGGGCTTGCCCAAGATCAATGCCAGAGCCAGGATTCGAGCTGAAGAGTTTCTGGCTCCCAGGCCTGGGCTCAGCCGCTCTCTCTCTAAGGACACACCCACGAGAAACGTTTCAGAGACAACCACACAAGCAAATCTTCACAATCCAACTGACCCTCCAGCCCGCAGGGTCTTATCTTCTCCCACTTCCGCACAAAGCTCTCCAGAATGTCGCCCTGCCAGGTCCCTGGTTTGGTTCCTAAACGCAAGCCAGTTTTGCCCTGAATGGATCTCACGTTTGCCCTCACAAAGATCTTCACTTAGCCTCAGCAAGGGGCCAGGGACATCTGACAAAGATGCTCTCCTGATGCAGCCCAACGAACCTGACCCGAGTGGATGGCAGCGAGACCCTGCTGCCATAGCCCTGTCTGAACGCTCTACCGCCAGCAGAGAGGTTAACGTTACCAGAGAGAAAAAAAGTGACCCTGGAAACTCAAAATAAACATGATGAAATAGGGCCCAGATGGTTCTGACAGCAGCCGTCCTCCTGTGCTCACAAGGAGCTGTAAACACTTTCATTATACATGGAGAAGCAGCTGGAATAATGTCAAGCTTCTCTCGCATCCCTATTGACTCAGAGCTGGCACTCTGGTGCTCGCCCTCTGTACAGGGTGAATATCACCAGGCTAGCTAATTAGTAACAACGAGCCCTGATTCTAAGAGTTACGCTCAGCTCATCCGTTCTGGGGAGGGAAACATACCATGTGAGCCCAGGGTCCAATCAAAACAGCTTGAATGTCAAATTCTTGCAACAAACCACTCACAAACAAGCCACAGACCCTGAACTATTCAGAGACATGAGCCAGTGAGTCATTTCCCAACAACAAATAAATGCGAGAAAAGCTGCGATCCGTTTGCAGACAGGCAACGAACCGAAATTCCACAAATCAAGGATTCTTTAGGGATGACTCAACCAGCTCCGGTTCAGACAACGAAGCTAAGTTGCTCAATTTCACTGTCTCGTTCTTCCGCACTAGCCTCGTTCAGTGACGTTTGGGTTTCCAGCCTTGCAGGGACTGGTTAATTCCCCTCACAAAACTGTTTTCATTGATGCAAAAATAACCATGGAAACGTTTCAGGTTTGAATCGCCACTCCTTCAGTTTAAACAAAGTCTCAGCTACTTGGCAGGGCCCTGTACCTCAAACCTGTCAGGGCTGCAGAGGGATGCACTAAGCGACCCATAACAGCTCCTTCCAACCCAGAAAAATGATGCTATGATTTACCCTTGCAGACCCCCTATAGTGTCCTTCCTGCACACGCAGGCACCCTGTCATCTACAGACACACAGAATTATGCCTCTATGCTGGAATTTAATAGAAATATTCAACTCTTTCTTGGGAAACCTCCAGCCCCTCTGTGTGTAGCCTCCCCAACACCAGTGCTGCACGTTGGCCACACGTATGAATCACAAAGAAGCCAGCCAGCCAAACGGCATTTTTCTGAAATGAGGCATCTTGCTCCGCTTTAGCAAACAATCAGTCTCTAGGGCCTGTGGTGGTGAAGGCCCTATGACTAGA